>NW_013665747.1:742620-757425 GCF_000517525.1 Limulus polyphemus
ATACCCGTGGTGGGCAGAGCACAGATAGCCCATTATGTAGCTTTGTGCTTAACTTCAAACGAACAAACTATTCCCCACGCCCCACCCCCCCAGTGGCACAGCGGTATGTCTGCTGAGTTACAACGCTAGAATCCGGGTTTCGATACCCGTGGTGGGCAGAGCATAGATAGCCCATTATGTAGCTTGGTGCTTAACTACAAACAAACAAATAGACGGAGATTTGGCTAATGTTAATATCACGCTTATCTGCAACAGAATATCGGTTTAATTTTCTGAATAGGTGTCTGGTATGTTTTTGTTCATAAATTTCAGTCTTCTTTCTCTAATCTAATCAGTTGTTTTCTCTACTAGTATACATTAAAACTTATAAGTGTATTCATATTTCGTGAATTGGTAAGCTTTGTGCATGAAATTCGGGAGCAATCGACCTATTCTGTATTTCGACGTAGTTAACCTCATTAAATCTTCTCGATTATGTTACTTAAAATATTTTGAATAATTATTTTATGTAAATTTTATATTTATGAAGATTATTTCATATTGCTAGTTTTATAGCATGCACTGAAGTTTAACCTACATTTTCTCTGTCAGGCGAACCTCGTAAGATGTTATTGGGATTATACTCACGAAAATATCTAACAATAAGAGCACTAAAGTGGTGATTCAATACATTCTAAGCGTTGCAAATTTTAGTTTTCTTGTTCATTGATTTTTTTGCTGACATCATGCATTTTTAGCCAGTTTGTTATATAGAAGTGGCTACATTAGCTTATAAGTTACTGATATTTATTGTTAGCTTAATTTCGATAAGAGGTTGCTTATTAACGTGCTTTACATATCGTTCAACAAAATATACAACCAAACGAAATGAATTGCCCTCCAATGGCACAGCGGCATGTCTGCGGACTTACAACGCTAGAAATAGGGTTTCGATACTCGTGGCGGGCAGAGCACAGATAGCCCTTTGTGTAGTTTTGTGCTTAACTACAAACAACAACAACGAAATAAATTATGTTGTCTTCAATAGTATAGAAAGTAAGAGGTTTGCAGTATTTCTTCAAACACAGGGGGGACTCATCCGTATAATATTAATTCCCCCTCATTTCGTTAATTATATATTAAAACAATAAGACAATTTACAAGTTAATTGTTGTCATTATGTTTTGCTTGGGTGTTTTCAAGCGGCCTTCAGGAAAGGACAGTGGAGTAAGTGTACGGAATTCGTTTGTGTAATAACTTCCCCCTCCTGTCTTCCAAATACGGTTCAGCGGCCTCCGTATTTTGTTGTTTCAGAAAAAAATAACCCAAACTTCCAGAAAAACTATTTCTATCGGTAAAAACGGAAATAATTATTCTCGCATTTACAGTCGCATTTACATATTAACTGGTATTCGACATTGTGAAGGCCAAGTTCTTTAGTGGAACAATTGGGGAAAAATATATATTTTTATTATTATTACGCTTTTAATAATATGAATATGTGCGTAATAAGTAATTATCTTATGTTATGCTCACCTTCTTTCATGGACTAAAACCGGAAGTCATGTGATAGTTCTTTCATGTAGGAGCTAGCAAATCACGATCTACTCTTCCCTCACGAATAACGACCACGTGCTAACTTTTGCAACAGGAGTCTTAACCAGTGCAGGTCGCAGCTGTATCCTGTACCCAAGTTTGTTGAAGACGTGGTACTGAATACAATATCTCTTTATACAATCTCGTGCACTTTTGCTCTAACCTAGTGGATTTATCATTGGAATGAGGTCAGCTACGTTTGTGTAACTTATATCAAGTAGGAATATTATATCATATTCTCAAATTAAACCATTTTGTGTGGCTTCGGTTACTGTGCAACTTTACAGTTCTCTGAGAAACCAGTACACATCACAGTGGGCGACTATTTGGAAATGGTAGTTTCTTTCTTAAGGAATTTATTATAGTAATAGCATTATCGAGTTTTAAGTATACATATTCAATCGAGTTGTTTATGCTTCTAAAATCACAACTTTTGAATTTGAATAAACATTACTGTTTCTGTTTTTAGTGCAATTAGAATATTCGGCTTGAATACGTTATGCACTGTAGACTATAACATATGAACTGTTGAGTTTCTTCAGCTAGTCATGCACCTCCTCGACCTTCAATTCGGCGAAAATTGAATGATAAACACGGGGGAAACTTTTATTAGGTTCTGTTCGTATACAAAAACCAGATTCTTCGACCGGTATTACCAGATACACACATCTATACACACAAACGCACAGCGGAACAGTCGACGGTGTAAGCAAATCCATTGTTAATACAGAACTGTTTGAATTATTAATTGTGACCTATTTGGTGACCTAACTATTCTCTGAATAAAATATTTGTTTCACACAGCAGCTAATATTTTGTTGACAGTAAATACTAGAGTGTTAGCAATGCATTTTAGACTGAATCTTTGGATGTTGAAATTCGGACTTCGTCGCCATTCTTTTAAAGCAAGACTCAAGCGTAAAAAGGGTGCTGGATCTAATAGGAGATGTGTTTCAGGTAATATTTTTATTAGTATTATTATTGCACATCCATTGGTGCTCTTTAATCCTCAAGTAAAGTTATTTGTAAATGATTTTTTAAATTCTTATTAATGAGTGTTTTGTTAGCAGAAAATAAAATAATGAGACTAATAGGGTTTTATAAGCATCCAAACCAAACTCCCCGCACACATTTTCCTTATTTCAAAGTGCTAAGCACATAATTTATGAGTAAATATGCTATATATGATATGTATATTCAGTGAAGAGGGAATACAGGGTTCATCGTAATATTTACATCTTCCTTAACCAGGTTGGAAGAACGTGTTTTTAGATCACAATTTCTTCCTAAGCTGTTGGTGTTATGCTTCCAAAACACGACTCGCAATGTTTGTTTTTTTGAGTTTGATAAAAGGTCGAAATCCCGTCTAAATTATGTAAAGAAGTATAATTAGATGTTGGAATTAACTGAGAAGATATAAGAAAGAAAATTAGAACTATATCATAAATATCCACATATTATGAAGAAATGATGGAGTTAAACCTAGTTCAGTTCCCGTGTAATTTAGGGATAATAATGTACAATGTTTCGATGATGACAAAACCTTGTCGAAACGTTGTACATTTACTGTTATGTTAAACTTATATTAACGTTTTTCTTCATTATCCATTCAAGCCATGTCCAAGCATTATTAGTCTCAAAGTGGGGTACTTGTTATCGAATTTTAACTCGCGGGTTTACTAAAACTAAAATTCGGGGTTCGATTCTGCGGTAGACACAGCGCAGATAGTCCATTGTGTAGCTATGCGCTTAAAAAGAACCCAAGTTTAAGAATTTTTTAAGCACGTGACCTATATATCACTTCAACATGCATATTAGGAATTACCAGCAATGTAATATTTTTATACACTGTATGAATGATAAACTAATCATTAACAACAATAGGGGCATAGTGATATAAAATATCGTTGCCAAAGTTTTCATGCGGATTCACGCTTTGAAATATAAAAATTTAATAATTATTAATAAGACTGGACTCGTATCTTCCGGATTCTGATTTTCAACATCTATTCAGGTTCACTGGTGAAAATTGCAGGCCGCAGCTGTATCTTGCAACCAAAAGCTATAATATTAGTATACCTGTATAAGTGTAAGTTTCAGCCTCAAAATCTAAAAATTAATTTTATTTTTTACCTTCTCTTAAAAATTCTTCAGGTATTTTGGATAAAAGCAGTGTTTACAGATTAAACTGTTACTGGCAATTACTTATTTTGGTTAAATTAAGATCAATGTATAATACGGACTAAATCACATTAAACTTGCACTAATTAGTTGTAAAGGAAAGCAACGTTATGGATTCACCCCCACATTCCCAGGCTAAACATGATAAACTAACTGGACGCGTAATTCAACGGCCTCAACTAAAACTTCGAACTACTTTTTTTTTCTAATAAATTATTATTTATCAAATATGATTTTGTTATATAAATGTTTGTGAGTAATATGTTAGTAAACTTAATAATACGCCGAACAGAGATTGAAGTCCTGGTGTAATCTTGCTTAAGTTAATATTTATGAAACTTTATGACATAACTCACTTGGATTGAATTGTTTTGTACAGAGTATACACAAATAGTGATTGTAATTCTAGATATTTTTGTCCCTGATCATGACTTACAACTTAGAACCAAAACATGTAATCAATTTTTTTGTCAACTCGTTGCAACTTTTAATAAACTGAATCGAACTTTGTCGAGCATTTGTGTTGCTTATGTCCTAAAGCCTCAAACTATTTTCGCAGTACAAAAGTATAAAGATACGAGTTTCTCAAAACTACTACTTTTGTAATCGTTTTTATAAATATTTGAAGAGGCCCGGCATTACCAGGTGGTTAGGGTGCTTGACTCGCAAGCTGAGGGTCGTGGGTTCGAATCCCCGTCCCACTAAACATACCCGCCCTTTCAGCCGTGGGGGCGTTATAAGGTGACAGTCAATCCCACTATTAATTGGTAAAATAGTAGCCCAAGAGTTGGCGGTGGGTGGTGATGACTAGTTGCCTTCCCTCTAGTCTTTCACTTCTAAATTAGGGACGGCTAGCGCAGATAGCCCTCGTGTGGCTTTGCGCGAAATTCAAACCAAACCATTTGAAGCATAAAAGGGTGACGGCGAAACAATCCATTTAAAAAAAACTAACTGAAAATCGGAAGGTCCAAGGTTTGAGTTGTGATACGCCGTTAAACACGCATTACACATTAAACTGTAGGGGCCTTATGACTAGGGCATTATTAAATTGAGAAAAGCTGTTTTGGTAACTGGTGCTGCTGACTGATTAGAAGGCAACTACTCTCTGCTCCCTAATGCGTGTATTTTATATTTTTTAGAAAGGGACTTTAGTTTAAAGTAACAGTTAAGAAAACGTCAGTGAAACAGTAAATACTTGTAAATGCATAGCTATGAAGTTGATAAATAAACAATTCATTATTAATTATATTAAATGTCAACACATTTTTATGTGTTAACCTTTTAATGTTATTTTTTTAAATTACACGTCAACTTGTGTATACCGAAGAACTTAACGTAAACTTAACGTGAGTTTATGGTGTATCATTTCGCATTTAGATCAATGAGTCCTTTTTCTTGTTGTGTATATTGACGTATCTCATTGTCTATATGTATTAAATTACTAATAATTTACTCAAACTTGTCATCAGGATTGATTCTCAGTGCAAGCATGATTAAGTGATCATATAAGTTGTTTTCAGATCTTAGTTGTAATAATGAGTGGGTTCTGAGGAACTTTGATTCTTCTTCAACGCTCTGAATCTTAAATGTACTATCATGAATGAATCGAAAACTGGAAACGTTGTAAGAGTATCGCAGGATTTGTTTTCAGACTTCACGAAGTACTCTCCATTTTGAAGAATTTAACTCCATATTTCCACTTAATACGAATTTCCAATAGCAAATTTGATGTTGGTGATAGTGTGTGGTCGTGGCCATGACACGTTGGTGATAGTGTGTGGTCGTGGCCATGACACGTTGGTGATAGTGTGTGGTCGTGGCCATGACACGTTGGTGATAGTGTGTGGTCGTGGCCATGACACGTTGGTGATAGTGTGCGGTCGTGGCCATGACACGTTGGTGATAGTGTGCGGTCGTGGCCATGACACGTTGGTGATAGTGTGCGGTCGTGGCCATGACTGCGTCAGACTAACCATCGACCATGGAGGTTGTAGTTCTGAGAACAACACGGGATTTGGAACATCGTCCTTATAAAGTGTTATTAACCTTGTGATTTAATGTTGGATTGTTACTTCAGGCATACATGACATTTCTAGATTATATGTCGTTTCTATTAACTTTGGCGTGGCCTATATGATTAAACTGTTGGACTGCGGATCAGGAGGTTCAAGCCGCGACATGCAATCTACTGTTAGTTATTATTACGTTACAACCGTGACAATCATCTACTGTTAGTTATTATTACGTTACAATCGTGATAATCATCTACTGTTAGTTATTATCATTACGTTACAATCGTGATAATAATCTACTGTTAGTCATTATTATTTTACAACCGTGACAATCATCTACTGTTAGTCATTATTACGTTACAACCATGACAATCATCTACTGTTAGCCATTATTACGTTACAACCGTGACAATCATGTACTGTTAGTCATTATTACGTAACAACCGTGACAATCAATCTCGCCATGTTGATACTGCTGAATGATTGCTCTCATCTCTCTTCTGGGATAGCTCTACCTGAACTGTAGGGTCTGAATTAGTTATTTAGCCCATGGATAACATGAGGTTTAAGTTGAAAATACCAAATACCAAACAACATTACTCAGTTAATTTTTGTTCTTTTGAATAGTTTGTAAGATATTTTCTAAACTACCTCAAAGTTATCACCCCCCCCCCATGGTCTGTATTACAATATAAGGTCAAAAATCACCAGTTATTTTAAGTGCGAAACAAAACACTATATATATATATATATATACAATGCATACAACTCAAATGACAAATTTTCACAAACACAAAAATGATATACATAGCTTCATAACTACCTTCGTTATTTGTCGAAAACATTTAGGTTTGATTTTGTTTTTCAGACTCTTTTGTTAACAGCCAAGAATGGACATTAGGCCATACCGTACCGGATTTAAGACTGGTGAGTAATCTTTAGATCATTTGATACCATTACCTTGTATCATATGTATTTACAAATGACTGCTATATGATACATTTCATTGTAAACTTGGTGATTACTTTTATTGTTGTAATCGTATTTTATATATAACATACTTACGTTTATTTCTTCTTACTTTTGCTTCTATTGTTTGTACTTATTATACATATACTGGAGATTTCTCGTATTTAATTAAATATGCGTTAATTCAATGAACACGTCTCGCAGACGCTAGCAGTTGTGACACTGGTAATATGTTTGGTACCGGTATACTTGGTTACGGCGAATTCCCGATCTTTCGAAAATGCAATGCAGCCGTGGGAAAATTTATGGGTGGAGGAAATGTATATTCAGGTAACGAGTTTAACAATGTAGGGACAAAAGACGCAATAGTTCAAAGAAGGGAGCCTTCACATATATATTTAACGCTGAGCGTCTAGAACAGCAACCCCACCCTAGGCCAACCAGGAGCCACGCCCTCATCCGCAAAGTGAATGCTATGATCACAGAATAGAACTCTCATAGGCAAAAAAGTCATTGCGATGAACCTGAGCATGTCTCCCTGTACAGTTAACAGGATAACTAGGAATATGGAGATAACTGGCATGAGGTCCGCAGGGAGGGGGCAAAAGGGAGCACTTGCTCCCAATCTGGAAAATGAGAAACATAATTTTTTCTTTATTCAATTAGCATATGTTTATGAATTTTTTATTCAGTTCACAATTTCACACTATTTTGCCCTCCCCTGGAAACATTTCTGCGGACGCCCATGCTCACTGGCTAAAAATTCTCAAGCTTCCAGTCATACGTCTACATTAACAAAAGTTTTCTTGATAAAGATGGTAGAAGAAGTGGAATATTGGCAATACCATTCAACCATATATCGGTCAAGTGAGCTGATGCAGTTCCAATGGTCTTTTGTACTTTTAGTCCACTTAAACGTGGTCTTTAAAGACGACATCCAAATACGATGGCGAGTCTTGGAAAGTTCATTAAGATGTATGGTCTAAAATTAATTTCGTTAACCTTTTCAGAAACTCGTCAGAGTGGAAATTGCAGTGTGGGCAGTTGTGCGTAGTCGTGGTCATCACAATCGACAATGGGGAAAATTGTTCAAAGGAAAGCGCTGGACTCGAAATATATGCATTAACTCTCACAGTATAACCGCATATGTTCAAACAAATTATCCAGTTTTGTCTGTCAGTTTTTAGTTTTTTTTCCACTGGCATTTTTTTTTTTTTGGTTTTCTTGTACTGTTCAATATACTAAAATAAGTCACTTTCCTTTTTATGAAGAAAAATCTAAAGTTTTTTTTTATACAGTCACAATAAAATGTTTTAGTTTACTGCAAAAACAAGCCTACTAACTGTACATTATTGTTAGTAGACTAACATAGTAGTTATTTTGCATGTTTTATATGAAAATTGCCAGAAAAATGTGGATTTGGAAGTTCGTGGTCTTAATTGTAAACATGTTGTCAATAATTTGTCTATAAGTATCAGTTTTGTGAAAAAAGAAATACATTATTGAAACCAAGATTTTGAGTGGATTTACTTATAGGAATGTCTTTCTATAGGGAATTGTAGGAAGTTTGAACAGTGGGAGATCAGCATTAGTCCATCGGTACCTTACTGGCTCCTACTTACCAGAGGACTCTCATGAAGGTGAGTTTATCTTATTCTTTTACTGGATATTTTAACCAACCTGTGCGTGTTTTAATTTCTTAATTTGTTTGGTACATTGTAATTTTTTTGTGTTGAAAACAATGTAAATTGAAGTCGGAAATCAGAAAATAGCTTTGAATTTATAGCGGTAAATTAGAATTCTTTTTAAACATTGCACGTTAGAAATAGGTTACAGTAAAACGTCTTAAGAATGGACAATGGGCCAGTACATTGCTTGTTATCACGTGGTTGTTGAATCATGTGCAGTGTTGAATACGTATGTATGTCTAAAGATGCAATTTGTTTTTTAATTTAGGAAACTGAATATATATGGGCCATGCATTTTACTATTATGTTGTGTATTCACCGGACATTCTGTAATATTAATCTATGTAATTTCTAAAGCTCTAACTTAGTAAGGGGCCTCCCAGTGGCAAAGCGGTATGTCTGCGGACTTGGAATGCTAGAATCCGGGTTTCGATACCCGTGGTGGGCAGAGCACAGATAGCCCATTGTGTAGCTTTGTGCTTATTTACAAACAAACAAACTTATCAAAGGCTATTACTGTATATTTTAGCCATCAGTCCGTAAATTAGTGAGATAGTAGTCATATTTATAAGTATTATGTACTTTTTTCTTATCAAACTAAAATGCTTCCGAGCTTGCGGTAATAATAAAACTCATCGAGTTCTATAGCATTATAAAGCAGGGTCGGTCCTTGGAGTGGTCCAAAGGAGTGCCTAAATCGACATTGCAATTAGCAATTCTTGTCAATTTTACAGGGTCAGGGGCGCCAAATACAAGGTTCGCACAGGCCACAATTTTCCTAGGATCAACTCTGTTGTAAAGAACTTTTTATTTTTTTAACACTCTAGTTTTAACTCTGTTTTATGCATGTGTTTGTACCTTACCTGCCCCTACTTGCCAATAGGACTCTCCTGAATGTGAGATGTTTTAGTTAGCTTCTGCGTACAACAGAAATATCTTAAAGGTGGATTTTAATTGTCTCTCGGATAACAGTAAACTCTCTTAAGAATGAGTCTTTACTGAGATTCTACGTGCCAGAAAGAAACATAGGTAATAGACTTATGTAAATGAGTTATATGGTAGGTTGGTATTTCTTATGCAATAAGTATTTTATTTTTTTGTAATTGAATAGTGTATTAGTTAGTGTATAGTTTTAAAGTGAATAGCGAAAAGCAATTAGATTATCGTACTCAACATTTATTGAAATACATTTTAGAGCCTCACTACGTCGTTATAGTCCATATCGTCCCATACGGTCATGCTCTATCTGACGACCGTATATTTTGACAATATCCTTCCAGCGTAGTTTCATTGCCAAAGGCTTCGTCGTAAGGCTTTCGCGTCCAATGCAAATTACTGTCCCCATGTAAAAAAAAAATAAAAAATAAAAATAAAAAAATAAAAAACAGGTTAATTGTTCGAAGATCGGTAATAGTAAAATGTCCAAGTGTAGGTGTGTAAATACGAGTTATGAAATGTCGAAGGAAGTGGAAAGGAAAGAGTACAGTTCTTAGAACATATAGAAGATGATTTGACGGTGAAAAACATAACGGGTTAATTTATGTGAAACTGAAGAGAAAATATAGACCTGTGTTTCTGAAGAAAAAGGATTCTAGATTTATGAGTAGAATTTATATACTTATAACTGCGATTGATGTCAAAAGGTTCGACACCTGTTACCTATAGTAAACTTGTTGTAAGGAGTAAATATTACAAATCTATATTAATATTAGGCTTGCATTTGTCTGTCCGGAATTTTTCTTGTAAATTTCTCGATGTAACGCTACAAATCTCATGTCGTTAGAAAGGTCTTTTTGAAGAGCTCTGATTGCTTATTGGCTTTTCCATTCAGAATAACCTTACCTATTTTTTGTTCAGTCAAACGACAGGCTTCGACTTCAATTTCAGTTTTTTTATTGCAAAGTATTTTACACAAACAATATTAAACGAGTGTAATTGCCTAAAAAAAGCGTTATACTAAATACAGTTTCTATTGGCTTTCTAGTCTTATTTATGTCTAAAATATACATGCACAGTTTATTCAAAACCATATGCTTATTACTTTGTGATTCAAGCGTTTCTGCATATTCAGCAAGTTTGCTTTCATTACAACTTTACATTGCAATAATTTAGCTTCGGTTCGTTTCATAGACTGCTATAATCTCCTTTTAGCTACTTTCTTCTTTACTACGAGTTTTATTTTTCGTTTTTGTGAGTTTCTTTGTTTTAACTTGTAAAACTGTCATACACTGAACGCTCATAACTGTTTCATACTCTGCACACTATTATAAATACTATTACTTGACTTATTGTTTACCTTACGTGTACATTTATAAAGTTACGTACGTGTAAATTTATTAGATAAAGTTATGTCTACGTGAGTTTGTTTGTTTGATCGCGAATTTTTTTTTTATTCAAATAGACCAGGATTTATCGATCTAACACATAATGCCTGCAAGAAATGGCGTTCATGAAAATGATAAAGTGAGGAAAATTCAAGCGAAGAGCATGAAAACTACCACAAATGTTTTCCAGGTCGCTGCTAGTGTACAAAATATTATCTCATGCCTCAATTAAGTAATTATTAGGTTAGATATGGTTCGTTTGTTATTCTTGCATCAATTTCATTTGATACAAAATAAAAAAACGAACAAAAATGAAATAATTCAATGTGCAAAAATGCCCATTTTCCGACCGTTTTTTTAACTTTCCATTAAGAGGATTTATTTTAGTGTCGTTAGTTTATTTTTGTTTTAGTTTGATAATAATTATTTTTGAAATCTTTAGTCTAGTTTATTTATATTAATATTAACTTGTCAGATTTAATATTTATAAAAAAAAGAGTAATCAAGTTGCACTCGTTGTATTATGTACTTTACAGAGATGCAAATTACCTTGCATTTTTTAAATAAATAAACCAAATATAAAGTAATTAGGATAAAAATGTTTTTTCTGATTCTTATTTACAGAATGTCAAGATTCAGTTGGAAACAAACTGCTAAATATACAAAAATCTAAAAGTTATTTTTTGATTTCAGTAATAATTGAAAGTTCGTTTAAAGATAACGAATATTTACAACATGCTTAAATAATTCTTTCTTTATATGGAATATAAGATTTGTTTTTTGAAGTAAAATATAATATAAACGAAATAGTGTTTACTAGATGTTTCACATTTAATTTTCATAAACTTACTGATACTATTTATCGTCCACTACGCAGCAAATGTTTATGCAAACTAAAAATAGAAGTGATGAGTGTTATATCTGTGGAGATTTTAACTTAAATTGTTATTATACATATATGAAAGACGGATATTTACTAATGCGATTTCCATTCTGTTTGCCTATATTTTTTTTTTTTTACAGTGCATTGAAAACGCCCCCCAGTAATCCTTTGTATAGCTTTGCGCTAAACTACAAACAATTGAAACAAATGTGATTATTATATTTTTCTGCTCACTTAGGATCGTTTTCCAGTATTAACAATTTGAGAAGGAAGTTTTAGGACCATTACTATAAATAATCATAAAACTATACTATTATAAATTGACTTGCCATTTCTTTATCTTTCGGAGAATGTGAGCGACCAGTTTAATTTACTTATATAAAAGTTATTTAGTGTATATGATTATTTTTGTTATCACTAATAATAAAAAAGAAAAGTGATTAATAATCAATATAACCCTTGGTTTAATGGAGATTACGAAACTACGACTAAACATGATCGTTGTATTAAAAAAAAAAGCCAAATCTAATTACAATAACAAAGTTTAGTGGGAAGAAGCAAAGAAAATACAAAAAAGTAAGAAATTCATATTATAAATAAACAATAATTGCAATAATATAGAGAAAATGGTCTATATTTAAAAGGCTTGTAGACAAATCTTCTAATGACCAGATTCTTTAAATAAAAAAATAACAGTAATACTAAAGTAAAGGAAAATGATAACATCTCCAATTTATTTAATGAATATTACTCTACAGTTAGTCAAATCCAGCATTTTCCTTTGATGAACCTGGTAAACCCTTTACTGGTTCCCAATAAATACTCGTTATTTTTTCACCCACTAGTCTAATAGAAACAATGAATATTGTGAATTTCTTTAAAAAGTAAAATCATCTGGTTATGGTGGTATTGTTTCTAGATTAATAAAGTAAAAATTTATGAAATTCTACTTCTTTGTCTAGAATCTACTATATAAAGCAAAGTGTGGGTCCGGGAAACAAATATACGGTCGTATATCTGTCACTTCATATCTGTTCGTTATAAGTTTCCACATTTCTTGATCAATCAACAGAAAACTTTACACAACAGTAAATGATGACATGAGGAATGTCATGAAATGGGGGGGGACCCCATCTAATTTCGGAAAACTACCAAATCACCACTTCTTGACACAATGATACAGGATGAAATGAGGGGAGTTGGACCCCCTCATCTAATTTCATATCGATAGAATTTTTGAAACCAGTATGTTTTTCTTTTCAGTATTGGTACCTTTATGTATTTTTATTGTACTTTTTAATGTTTATTATGTTAAGAAAAAATTAGAAGCACAATTTCCTATCCCTTGTTACAAACGAGTTTTGATTTCGGCCGTTCAACGAACGGGTACTCCAACTAGTTCCTAATGATAGTTTGGGAAAAGGGATGGTTCCTGGTTATTTAAGAATTACTGCAATAAAACCTACATATAAAGATGGAGACTATGAAAATATTGACAACTATAAACCAAGTTCAGTTTTAAATATAATAAATGAAATGTAATAAAAGGTTGTATTACTTTGTTAAATTTCTCGGGAGAATATATTAAAGAACTCCCAATAGGGTTTAAACAACAGCTCTCGATTGAATTAGCAGTAATAACATTAATAGATATGATTTCAAAAAGCGTTAGATTAGTTAAAAACTGTAATAGGTGTATTTTTAGAACTAAAGCTTCTGATACAGTAAATCATGAAATAATTGAAAAAAATCATATTGGTATAAAGGAATAGCTTTACAGTGGTTTAATAGTTATTTAACTTGAAACTTTAATTTGGAATTCTCTAATTCTAATGATAAAACCAAATATTGCACGTGATGTTGCTATGCTTTTGAAACTTGAGTTTATCCAAAAAAGAAAAAAGGCCTTGAGGGTAACTTATTGTTTGTTTATTTTACCTTATTCTAATAATGTTTTGTTGTGGGGGTAATGTAGGAAAAGTTCATGTTGAAACCTTTGTATATTTTGCAAAAACAAAACAAAAAAAAACTGACAATGTTTATATAAAATGGACATAACTCGTTATTGGTTAAAGACTTTTCAGATTATCTTGTTATGAATAATACAGTCCATTATTATAGTATACGTACAGCAAAATAATATTATATACTGTATTCAACATTTAGTACAATTATTGATACTGTGAGATGCACAGATCCCAAATTTTGGAGACAATTACCTAATGAAATTAAAGCTAATGAAAAATGTATTTGCAAATGAACTTAGAATTGACTGAAAGTAACTGGGTTAAACTGTAGGAATGAAATCAGGTTATCGTTGATGTTAAATGTTTCATACACATGCATCAGAATAATTTGATAATGCAAATTATTAGTTTGTGTTTGTTTTTTGATTATCTAAGTAGGGGAGTTGTAGTTATTGATGTGTAATTATGTCTTTATAAGTGTCATTAACGCTTATGTAAACACCACTCTGTAATATAAATGTATTACATGATTTATAAATAAAATACAAATAGGAGACGTATTTGCAGATCGATTCTAAACACGCGATCGTTTTAAATCAAATAGCCTTACTTATCTATAGGTGGTCGTTTCAAGAAGGAAGTTATGGTAGATGGACATACTCACTTATTATTGATTAGAGAAGAAGGGGGTCCGCCGGAATTTCAAGTGAGTTTCCGTTTTAGTGTTACTCTGTTATTTATTATTTAGTTTTATTTAGTATCGTTAACGAAAACTCAAGACTTGACAAAAAGTACAACATGGCTATTACTACGTTAACCTTAACTTGTAATTTTTTGTATTAGTTCAATAAAATGTTCTCACAAAACGTTGCACAGAACAAATTCACTGATGTAATTTTATTTTCACGATTTAACAGATACCAAATTGGTATTTATTTGTAATATGATTACTGATATTGTGTACATGATAATGTGTGTGTGTGCATTTTATTTACTTTTTATTGTTTTATTCTGTTCAGTTTAAGTGTCCTATATTCATGAAGAAAAAGAGTTTTTATATAAGATGTAATAGAATGCGGAGAAAAATTCAAATAATGGCAAATGCTTCTATAAAAGACCATCAAACGAAAGAAATCAAAGTTTGAAGTATTAGGTCGTCAAGAAAATAAAGTCGCGTTTTGGAACAATTTCAGTACCCCTCCCACC
>NW_013665747.1:758435-788583 GCF_000517525.1 Limulus polyphemus
GTTTGAATACAAGAAGGGAAACAACGCCTCTGTAGCCACAAAGAATATCAAAGAAGTTTATGTAAATGTTTTGAACGTTCGTAAGTGTCAACGATGGTTCAGCAAATTTCGTTCAGGTGGCTAACCTTAAAAACTGTGATGGCAGGGGCCGACATGCTGGAATTGATAATGATGCTCTGAAGACGCTTGTTGAGTCTAACCCAATGCACCACACTCGTGAAATGGCCCTGAAATTGCATGTCTCTCATGAAACAATACGTAAACATCTAAGAAATTTGGAAAAACATCTTAAAGAAGGTGTGTGGGTGCCTCACGAACTCTCCGATGATCATCGTTTCCAATGTATGAACGCTGCTTTGTCTCTTCTGGCGCGTAATGCTCGTGAACCATTTTTGGACAGAGTTGTCACCGTTGTTGAAAATGGATTCTCTATGCGAATATTAAACGCCAAAAACAATGGCTCAGTCCTAAACAAAAACCACTTTCGACCCCAAAACCTGGACTACATTTGCAGAATCTTATGCTTTGCATTTGGTAGGACATGAAAGGAGTAATTCATTTCGAACTCCTCAATCCGCAACGAACTGTCAATGCATAGATCTATAGTCAGCAACTGGAACATTTAAATCAAGCCCTTCACTCGTCAGTCGGAAGGGTGTTCTTCTCTGCGACAATGCACGTCCACACGTGGCATGTTTGACGCAACACAACATTATGGAGTTGGGTTGGGAAATTCTCCCCCAACTACCATATTCTCCAGATATGGCACCATCGTATTACCATCTTTTTCGTTCTCTGCAACACCATCTTCATGTGAAAACGTATGCAAATGTGGAAGGTGTTAAAGAGGACATCGACATGGTTTTTGCTTCAAAGGCAAGTTGTTTCTTTAATCAGGGCATTAACAACCTGATTATAAGATCGACAAGAACGAAGATTATTTCATTTAACAAATGTTTTGTTTTAATACACAAGTTGTTCGGGTTTTTCATCTAAAAAAAGCGACATTAATTTCTTGACTACCTAATATCTAGTTGTTTTAAATTTTATTTATTGATATTTCTTATTGTTAACTTAGACTTTTCTATCCAATGTTATGCTTTTTGTACATGTAAAGTCCCACTGTGTGACTGTATACTAAATGTGTTTGTTTCACATTGTCTTGTGTGTCATTTCATCGGGTGTTGTCAAGACTTAAAGTTGTGATTGTGTTACATCAAGCTAAGGTAACAAATTAACTTGTAGTAATACTTAAACTTAGGGGGTGAAAAAAAGCTGAAAAATAAAGGACAAATAAAGATAAATGTTCCCATGACTAGGAATATGAGTACATATCTTTATTTGCGCAAGTTTTCAAAATCTAATTTCGGATTTTCTTTATTTAGTTTCAGTTTTCAGACAAATGGAGTACAGTGAATATTAAACTGATTGTCTCCCCATATTTGTAGGTGTAAGATTACAACTTGTCTATCCTGGTTCTGTATGCTCAGTAACTCCTAGAGCAGGACTCAGTGGAATAGCTAGCTTGCTGGTCACGTACATGGATAGAGAAGTAGGCAACTCTGGTTTTCCTCTTTCATGGGGGTTGCCTGTTCACACATGTATAACCTTTTTCAAAGTTCCGAGAGAAATTATGATTGTTTATAATCATAAATAAAGTTAGTTGTCTCAGACACTGCCCAACAATTTATTGAGTACAGTCGTCTTAGGTTTGTGTCTCGCGATTGTCCTGTGTAGAATATCATTTACAACTGCTTCGGCAATTACCACAGAGTAGCTGACTTTTAAATAAAATATCCTTGTCATGTTTATTAAAACTTTTTAAATGAAATAAGTATGTCAGTTATTGCGAAGTTGAATTTTACTCGTTATAGCCAAGTATACCTTGAATTTCCGTAGCACGTCTTGCACATACAAGGTTTTATGTTTAGAATATGTATATATCAATTTTTGATATAATGGTATAACTGGTACAGTTTATGGTTAAAGTTGTAATACCTTTATCTATGAAAGTTTAATGCGCTGTTTTCATAGATATAGGTTTGTTTCTAATGTTACCACAAAATGCGCAAAAACACCATATGGACTCGTAATACATCGGTATTTTACTGAAGTTTCTATTGCAATTTAACATTTTTATGTTACGTAAATGAGTAGTAAATAGTTGAAAACAATGAGAATTATGTTAACTCGAAGTTGTTGCTGATATATACACTATCTTACCAAAAGTCATGGGACACACCTCTGATTGCAGGAAAATTGGTGTGACGACGAAATATGTATTTGACCTACAAGATGAACAGCGGTTCGCTTGGAAGTCATTTCGAACTTGTATGCCGAACGATGAGTACACGGAAAGAGCTAACAGACGGGAAGGATAGTTGGATGTTATTTGGAGAAAATATCTGTACGTGCTATTGCGCAATAATTAAACATTCTTAGGCCAACAATTGGCAATATGCTGAAGAAATGGAAGTCCACAGGTAGCAATGAGCCCAAGAAACGACCAGGTAGGCATAAAATACTGACTGAATGGAGCCAACTCGCTTTGAGAAGGCTGGTTACCTCATCTCGCCGTCAAACCCTAGAGAATCTGTGTTTGGAGATGCGAGCAGCCACAACCAATTCTATAAGTGTTTCTACGAAACGTTGAGAGCTGCAGCCCATAAGCCATTGATAACAAAAACAAGTGCACACCATCGATTGGCATGGGGACAAGGCACACAGAACCTGGACTGTGGATCAATGGAAATCAGTCCTGTGGAGCGACGAATCACGCTGCATACTCTTCCACTTTGATGAACGTGTTTGGGTATGGAGGATGCCTGGAGAACACTTATTACCTTAGTGTATTGTCCCAACAGTGAAGTTTGGAGGTGGCGGTTTCATGGTCTAGGGGGTGCTTCTCGTGGTATGGACTTGGTCCACTAGTCGCAATGCATGGATCCATGAATGCCGAGTCCTACATTGATGTTCTGAACAATTCTTTATGTCCTACATTGTGGCAATTTAATGTTACCTGCCCTTACACCTTCCAACATGATAATACTCCATGTCACAAACCGCAGATTGTGTGGTTTGAATAGAATGACAATGGAACATTGCAGTGGCCAGCACAGAACCCTGACCTCAAACTGATAGAATATATTTGGGATGAAATGGATCGCAGAATTAGGACAAGGTCAAGATG
This sequence comes from Limulus polyphemus, assembly GCF_000517525.1. Classification (NCBI taxonomy): domain Eukaryota; kingdom Metazoa; phylum Arthropoda; class Merostomata; order Xiphosura; family Limulidae; genus Limulus; species Limulus polyphemus. The sequence continues at coordinate 761,626 of NW_013665747.1, forward strand.
GCCGTCTTCAGTAGTGTAGTTTATTAATGCTTTAAACGAGAAGTGGAGCACAATGCCACAATCTTTCTACCGTAAATTAGTAGACAATCTTCCACGACGCATTGAAGTAGTAATTAAGGGCAAATACGGGCCAACACGCTATTAATTTCTTGGAATAAAGACATGTTTTATTCAGAACAACCCGTGTCCCATGACTTTTTGTAGGATAGTGTACAAAAAGAAGCAAGTATCGATTAATTAGTTTATTGACCACTACTTTTCAAAACGGTTGAATTGTTAGCCTAAATGTTTCTATAAAGTATTTTTACATTTCATCTACAAGAGCGATTTGCAAGTAAGGTATCGATATTGTATTTATTTCACCCAGAATAAAATCGGTTATTTTCTCCAAAACCTGGATAAATGCTGTGTTTGTTAAGGTGTATAAACAATTGTGATAAGAGATCTTCTGGTTGTTAGCTATGGGTACCATTAACGCGCTAGCTGTGATGAAAGATAATCTTTCAGTCATAACAAACAAAGATCTTGTAAAACACGTCGTAAGGATTCTGGAAGTTGGTCTCGGCGCCAGACTGTAACGTGAAACTATAACAACCGGTTGAAAAGATGACATCCAGTGACCTTGTTCTTGCTTAGTGGAAGATCCTGTTCTATTTGTTGTTTATTATTAGTTCAGATATGCAAGATACTTAACAGCCAGTCCGCGAACAGCTTAAAAATAGCAAAGTATCTGAATTACCAAACGGTTAAAAAAATGTTTTGTTAAAAAACCAACAAAAAATATAGCTGTAGGATTTATTTTGCACTTTTTAGTAGCTTTTTGCGTATCTTTTTTTTTTTCGCGCTTTCTTAAACAACCAATATGATCTTTGTAGTCGTAGTTTTTGTAAGATAAAGCCGCAGGAGAGCTTGGCGGTAATATCTGGAGCTTATAACGCATCTGTCACATCACAGATAACCTATGCTGTAACTTTGCGTTAAAACTGTTCGAATGAAATGAAATAAATCAACGATTTTAACTAGAGTTTTTATCACATCAGTAGGTTTTGTAGATATGCGAGGAAAACGAACACTATATCCTAAACCAATATTATGACCAGCTGAAATTTGGAGCATGTGTCCTAACTAGATAATAATATAGAATACCATTCCCAGTTACTGAAAACTGATTTGGTGTGTTTCAGTCCTAGCTAGATAATAATATAAATACTATTCCAAGTTGCTGGGAACTGATTTAGTGTGTTTCCATTGATAGATTCACCTAAGAACCTAATTTATATCCAGTGAAAGAAAATGAACTGTTTTTTAATCAAAATAAAAATAATAAACATAACAAAACTGCAGATTCAAGCAATACCGGCTGAGCAAGGTTAATAGCTCAAGCAATACCGGCTGAGCAAGGTTAATAGCACGAAATACTACACAGTGTGGTATTATGTAAGCTTTTGTGTGAAGAACTTGACCTGAGCTAAAGTTAACAGTTTTTTTATGAAGCCTATTTTCTGATATGAGCTGTTCTTTCCCTTGTCTGAAAATATTAGTAACTGAATTTTGAGGGGGACAAGTGCGTCGTAAAATTATGGCAATAAAATCTTACTGTGCTAATAGCGCTGAAATCTTTTTAATCGAAATATGTAAAATAAGAAAGCCTTGGCTCTTAAATCTGCCATTTACGCAAATATTTCTTATGCCTGAAAATAATATTTTTTTTCGTGCAAGTTACAAAATTATTTGCTGTTTAGCCTCTTCGTGAAGATTGAATTAACCGACTGAACTTCTTTTTTGAAATGAACATTAGATTACAATAACTAGTAATACCATTGGCGCCGATCTCAACTTCAAGGTGATGAGGGGAGACCATTTAAAAAAAAAAAATATTGCATACCGTCATTAATTATTCATAAAAAAGGTTAATTGTGATCATTATTCTTTAATTGCACCTTATCATTTGCAAAAAGATAATCGTATAATTGTTGTAATTGTAATAATGATGATAATAATGTCTCAAGTTATTGTTATAGAAAAAGAGATAATGGACTCACTTTAATATTTTCCAAATAGGTTATTCCTAATGTGACTTGTGGAACAGAACGTTTTACCAATATAGTGTTATAAAGTAATAAGAATTAGGTTGCTAATTAGAACAGTAACTTTTCACTTTCTAAAGATAAAAGTAAAACGAGTTCTCTGGTTTTAATCCACTCAAAGGTCTATGATGCATTTAATTTATCTTTAGACTAGTTGAGACAAACTTACCACTTACTTTCTTTAGACTTTAACAAGGGTGTCTTTTTCAGCTGGTCTTTAACAAATAAGTAAACTAGATGTTTTCAGCATTTTTAAAGCAGTAACTTTTAACTGTTTTGTTTAAAAACATATTCGTACTCATTTACTGGAATCGCCTCCACCACTTCTATTTTATGTGTTTTTAAGACGCGATGACTTATGGGTTTAAATAATAAAATATCTTTTGGAAAGTGTACACCGCTTGTACATTTCCTCTAAAGGTACAATTAGAGTGCATCAAAGCGCACTTCACATGCTCCCTAAAGCATTGGAACACCCTAAGTGATAGCCATCAACCAGAGTAGTGCACTACACTTCACATAGGGTGCGATTTGGGGTACAGCCTTGAAAACCGTTACGAGACGAGAGTGAAACCGAAAGCAAAACCTAGCAGGTCACGTTTAGAGTTTCAAGTTTCCGAAACGGGGGACCATTACAGTCCATTCCAACACACACACACACAGAGATTGTGGAATATATATGTGTTTAAAGTGTGTGAAACATATAACGTCCTCCCAACTGCTGAAGGTACAGGGAATCTATCTTCCCAGGATTGGTCCTATGAGTAATACATTGAAAACTAGCATCACGTGGTACCATCATACATGGATACTGTCATGCAAGAACAGAATGAAGAATAAAGTGAATGCTACATTTGTTTCCTTAGCTTACAAATTCAAGTGGCCTGGCGTTGTCTGATGATTAGGAAACTCAACTAGCAATCTGTGGGTCGCGAGATCGAAATCCGTCACCAAACATGCCGCCCCTTTTAGCTGTGGAAAGTTTAATGTGACGGCGAATCCCACTATTCTTTAGTAAATCATAGCTCAATAGTTTGCATTGGGTGATGTTGACTTGCTGCCTTCATTCTTTGGGCAAAATTCAACAAAACAAACACATACCCCAAAACAAGGTAACCTACTGCTAGATAACTTACAACTGTAGATCTTCATCTGCTTTTGTATTCAAAAGGGATATTTTATGTTCACACGTGACGAAACTGTTTCTGAAAGTATGAATGTATGCACAACCATACTAAGAGAACTCGCATCGTGCATAATACTTGGGAATTTATCCATGGATTTTGCCACGGAATAGGGTCCGAGTGCGTGTAACATATATCATTGTCATAGAGGAATGAAAAAGTCCAAATGGAATCCGATCTTCCCTGGTCAAACATGACCCAAATTACGATCAAGAAAAATAAAAAATCAAGGCATATGATCATTCTTTTCTTTAAAGAGTGAGCAGAAATAAAGACTTTAGATGACCTGATGTGCTCTTGCAGCAAAGCTCACTCCACCTCTCGGGATTTCTATTAGAATGCGAATAGTTTTGAAAATCTTTATACAGGTATTGCATTAAGGCAACAAACACAAGGTAATAGCTTCATGCATGTAGTAATTTATTCCTACCTGTATTAACTATATAAATTGAATTATAATGGAGCATGTTTTAGTAAAAATCCTATAGGTAAACTACGCCATAGAGAAAATTTCAAGCAAAGCAATGAACAATTTAAAATATAGCTTTGGTGGATTTATTCGGTTGTTTTAAAATGTTTATGCAAACCTAACCACAATGCTTATATAGCCGACCCTAATTTTGAACTGATGGACTATATACAGATACCCATTTTTAAGTATCTGTTTGAGTGAGACTTTTGGAAAAGTAAACTTTTGGCGCGCGGGAAAATGCCGTGAGCGCAGTTTCTGCTGCAGTCCCTTAGTATATTATATAGAAAATGAATGATTTTGTATAATTCTTTAAAGACAGTTCTTTAACTAAACACTGTAACAGGCAAAAACAAAGTTACTTAATACATACAGTATGTGAATCCTACTGGTAGTGAATGGTATGTTAACCAATCGATAATTTGAGGATATCACTATCACAGTGTTCTGGTAACTTAGTTATAACTCATCATAACAAATATTTTAAATAGACACGCAAGAAATGAAGAATACAACAGTAAGATACATTTGGGTCATTGTAAAAATTGATTTCTCATTTCATAACTTTTGTTAAAGTGAGCATTTCTTAAATACAAGTTACAATTTTCTTTCAGTTCTCTTGCTGGATTGATGGTGTGATTTGCGTGTTCAGTTTGGAAAATGAAGCCTCATTCAATGATGTCTTTGATTACTACAAAAAAATATGTTTGTTCCGGAACTCTCGGGACTTTCCCCTAATATTAGTTGGAGTTCAAGGTATAGTTACTAGATTGTTTAATATTCAATATTTACATGTTTGCACACATATTGTTATATTTAACACCAGTTACATTTAAACTTGACAAAAGTAGGACATAACCATGATAAAGACCTGTAAGTTGTATGGTATTAATAACCAAAATTTATACAGAAAATTAAAGATATCAAACATGCACCTTAACAAATTCATACTGTAAGTATGAATAATTATCAAGCTGTATAGATCTATTTATGTAAAAAAATTGTTTCAACCTAACTCCTACTACTCTACTCTAGACAAAAAAGGCTATTTTTTTTCTAGAAATGGATATTTTCTCAAAAAAATATTTTTTATGAAAGTTTAAGTTTTTGTTTGTTGAAACCAGTGTACCTTAATTTACTTCAAAATTGTTTGTATTTAATTCTAACATATCTCTATCTGTGTATACTGAGGGATATCTGTAAATATATGTGAATTAGAAATTTTCACAATCAAACTTATAAGATTTAATTTAAAAGCAGTTAGATTAGTATATTTTCTTAAGCTACATTGTATCATGCATCTTGTATATTGTTATTTGAATATTTTAGGAATAAAAAAATGTTCTTGCAACTAACCTTGTAGTTTCTAATAAAAATAAAAAGGTTTTGTTTATTTTAGTAAATGCTGCTTTTGATGATAATAAAATTTATAGATATAATTTTAACAGTTTGAAAAAGATGTCTTAAGTTTTAACTGAATGTTCTGCCTATATTGATAAAGTGATCTTGTACAGAACAACTTATGTTGCGTATAATTGAAAGAAGCAACCTTGTTAGAACAAAATTTAGCACTTAGAATTTCATCTAGAACTTAAAAAAGTTTAAAGAAATAATATGAAATTTTCAAGCTTTATTGATATTAGTTTAAATCTCAACAATGTCAAATTGTAATATTGGATATTAATTTCTAAACAAATGTTTGGATTACAAAGTGAATTTATAAGACTCATTGATGTATTAACATTTACAAACAACATGCGTGCTAAGCAAAAACATAGAAATATCATTACAAAGCTTCATGTATCCAACAGCTTATAAACATAATAATAGGTGTAAAAAAAAAAAATCAATGAGACAGAAGAATGAAATTAGGTAGAGACTGTTCTTTCTGTACATTTCATGTTTGTACATTGACCATAGGTTCGAATCCCCATCACACTGAACATGCTTGCCTTTTCAGCCATGGGGTTGTTATTATGTGATTATCAATCCCACAATTCATTGGTAAAAGAGTAGTGCAACAGTTGGTGGTGTTGACTAGCTTCCTTCCCTCTAGTCTATCACTGCTAAGTTAGGGATGGCTAGTGCAGATAGCCCTCATGTAGCTTTGTGCGAATTTCAAAACCAACCAAACATAGTGGAAGTTCAAAATAAAACAAAAATAAATAATATTACTTCAGTTTCAGCATGCGTTATTTTTTTCCTGTGTACTTTTAAAGAAATTTTTGCCAAGTACACAAAATGTCCCACTTTGGAATATCTCGGGCATTTGTTTTGATTTATGCATATAGATAAATGCATAACACCATGCAAACAAGTTTATGGTGATTGATGCTAAATGTCTCTCTTAGCTATATAAATTGCCCGAAATGTTATTTCTGTATGGTATTGAGGTATCTTTCTAAATAATTTCATAGAGACATTTAAGATGTAAATTACTGGGTATTTTTAAGATCTATCAGATAATTTATGCCAACTAAAACAGATTATTATTCATTTTTTATATGCTTCATGTGCTTTATATGATGTACACACATGAAACATTATACTTGAGATGCAAATATACTAACAAGTGACAGTGTATTTCTCTTTAAATGTAGATTTTAGTAAAGCTTCTACAAATAAGTGATTATATAATGCAAAAATCATTATTTAATTCATAATAATATTTCATTTCCTTCTTTGTTACAGATATGATTAGTGAAAGTAACCCTAAAATCATCAATGATACACAAGTTCAAAAATTAGCAAATGACCTCAAATGTTGTTCTTATTATGAAACTTGTGCAACATTTGGATTGAATGTAGAAAAGGTCTTTCAAGATGGTTAGTATGACTATTTCTTAGTACAGTTTGGTTTATCAATGTTTTATATGAACAATTTTCTGTGATTATGTATCTAAATATTATGCATATAGCATATTTACTCAAACTAAAAACTCCTATTTTGGCTCCTTATTGTTACATAGAATTACATTTGGTGGAGTCAAAATAGGGATTTGTAGGTTGAATATATGTCTACAGTATCTCAGCCTTATTTCCTTACTTTTTTATGATCTCTATTTGCAAGTTTTTAACTCCCCAATTTTTTTTTATCTTGTTTCCTTGATTTTTTATGCTTAACTATGGGCAAAGGATTGTTTGATATGGTAGCTAACATTATACATTATAATGATAATAAATATAGCTAGCTCATACGGTTCATGATGATTTACTGTAGCTATTGACTACTTTATCACCTTAGTTCAAGATATAAAATGTTAAGCTGGAGATTGTCATGGAGATTTGTTTGAGAATATAGTGAGCATTTATAGTTTCTGTGCTACTAAATTATATATATATAATACATAGAAATGGGCAAAAAATATGCCTAGACTAAGACACAACCCCCCACTAAGCATGAAAAAATGTTTTACCAGTAGAAAATCAGCCTTTTCAAATAAGACGTATACATCTAAAACATTTCTTTAAATAAACGTTTTGTATCTTTTAAAGTAATTATTCGACAAATGCATGTAATAAAATCTAATATATGTATTGCTTTTTTATACTTCTTCACTTCGTACATAATATAGGATTTGGCTCCCTAAAGACACTGATTGTATAGTGTACAAAGCACCGAGTATCTATATGTTATAGTCATCTTATGTTCATCTATTATTGGCTAGTAATTCCTGTTTTACCCAGTATTTAAGCTTTTTAAAACACCATATGTTTGTAAAAAAGCTAACTTCAAGGGGTAATGATAACATCGTTTACACTAGAATTATGATGTTTTTTTAGCTTATGTAAGATATAGAAGAAACAAATTGACTTTTCAATACATTTAGGACCCTTGCAGTACCTTATTTAGTACTCTGCAAAATGATTGGGTGTAATATACCATGCCGTTTTTGTTATAGGCTGGAAAGAGAATAATAATAATAATAATAATTACAAATGAGTCATTTTGAGTGGATTTTCTTTTCCTTGTATGTTTAACATGTATGCTTTTTTGTGTATTTTTATTATATTTGTACAGCCTTAGCAGTTAACAATAAAGGTTTTACAGTGCTGTTGGAACTGAATCTTTACTGTTTAAGGTACTTTTTGCTCAAACATTTTATTAGGGTTTTGTGCAATTACTTGCAATCCCTATTATGAACCACTATCATGGTTCATGATTTTACAAAGTTCTTTGTACATGTCTTTTACTATTTTTAATTTCATGTGTAAATTAAGTCTTGTTGCAACTGAAGATTATCATAGTAGCCTGTCAAGAAAAAGTATTGTATTCATCCTTAAAAAGTGTATTTCAACATAACTCGTACTGCTTTAGTTCAGACACATACACACTCATATATATAGATGTGTGTTCATAAGATGTTTGTAGAAAACTTAGTAAAAAACTTTATGCATCTGTATTTAATCATTTTACCTTATGGATATTATATATATATATATTGTAATCGTACCTTTCGTTATAGTAGATGTAAACAGTCAATCACTATCCAGTAATTGGTCTGATTTTTTAAAAAAAAAAGTATGTTCATATACTTCCCCTACTTTTGAAAGATTATTTATTTTGGTCAACTAAGGGATTTCTTATGATTTTAAAATCTAGAAGAATCTTGTAAAAATAGATAAAAATTAATTTAAGAAGTCATCATCAAAAGAATTTCCATACCTTAAGAAATGTTTGTAATCAAGTTTTAAAAAGGAAATCCTTAGTCCAAAGACCATGCTTTATGTTTCCTCTCCCAAGACAAAAAATTAAATGTTTTGCAAGAACTCCAGTTAGAATTGAGCCTAAGTTTAGGAAACTAATAGCAACATGTAAAGAGAGAAAGTTGAAACTATGTAGTAGTAAATGATAAGGTACAGTTATGCTAGATCACACATGGTACTACTGACCTTGTACTGAGAATTAAATAGATTAATTGAAAGGAAGGTTTTATGAAGTTTCCAGATTTTTTTTATTTTGATGAATGAAATTCATAGATTTACATTTTCATCAATGTAATTTTGAGGACTATTGTTATGAAGAAGCTCTTGGATATGCAAAATAAAATGCAAATGAGGTGAAATTTTACTCATTCAAAGCATCAAATTACAGATAGTACCTTAAAGCAGAAAAAATGAATTTCTTTGAAAAAGGCTTTTAGTGACTGCTTAATTTTACTGTAAATAATCTGTCAAGGAGTTTTGATCAGAAATTAGTCTAGCTCAGATTTTCAATACATACAGAGGCTGAGTACATTATATTAAAGTGGATTGAAGCCTCGCCACATTATTACAGTCCATGTTGCCATGTTCAGTCATGCTCTATTTGCATGACAACAGTACATTACAACAGTAGCCCTGCAACTTAGTTTCCACAGCATAAGGTTGTCATGTCCAAATCACATCACTCGTTATATACTTTACATGTTAATCCATCTAATGAGTGTGCACCAGGTCATTTGTTTGATATGTCTTTATATTGAATATCATTAATACTCATCTAATTTTCCAGTTGCTTGAGGTATGTAATGGATGAATGTGGGATATGAATGAGAGTCTTATGTCATTGAACCCATACCTCATTGACTTCTGATGGAGGTCCTTCTTGGTTATGTTGTGTTTTGTTGCCTTGAGTTGCATGGAATGATTTTACCACTGACCTTTCAGTTCTTATCTGTTACAAGACACCATGCTTTGCTTACCATGGATGGAGTATGAAGTGTTGCAGGTATCATTCTGGATGTTCCTGGTGCCTCAAGTTGAACATATTTTATTTGGTTTTTGAGTGCCATTATATACAAGGGATATTTCTATAAGGGAAATTCCAAATTTCCAGTCAGAATTAATCTTTGTCATCTGAATGTATGAATGTGCTGTGTTGGAAAGGGCTGTTATATGTACTCTTCCCAAAATTGATTAATTTGCAATGCCATAACACTACCTATAAAATTCTAAACAGTATCAAAATGTAGTTCCACTGCAACTTTATAGACTGTGATTGTCATGTGACTGGCTGATTTACGTATTCAAAATCATTTTAATATAATGTACTCAATCCTCTGTATTTCATACAATACACTGTAATTAATTTTTCAAATTACATGTCTGTATGATTTTATGATTCTTTTCTCACTTTAATTATTTCTGTATTTTTGCATGTATAAGGTTTTGAAAACTTTTTCACAGATTCATTTATAGTCTGAAATGTATGTAAAGGCTTACAATTGAAAGGCTTGCAATAATCATGTAGCTTCTACTTTGTAGATTAAGTAGTTTAGGTTATTCACTGCTTTTACTGTAGCATGTCAGAAAATTGTGCAACAGAAAACTGGTACTATAACTTCTAGCCCATTCCATTCTGGAGCACACATCAGTCACCAGAGTAGATGCAACTATAACCTTCAAAGACCCACATCTCTGTTAAGTAACTCCAGTAATAATGAATATGTATGCCGGTTCAATGCCAACAACAAAGTTTCAGGGGTAGCAACCACTTCATCCATTCACAAGGTCATCTTGCAATCCCAACAAACCAAAGTCACCATGGTGAGTTATTAGAGTTTATCCATGGAAAATTCTACAGCTAATACAGCTCAAAGATATCTATAATTTTGTAATTTTATACTCATTTTTGTATTTCGAGTATTTTAATTAATTTTCACTTAAAAAGCCTATTGCTTTTAAGTATATGTTTTGGCACTAAATTATTAAGAAGCCTAAATTACTTCTCACATGGTTTCTTGTTCACATACTTATTGCTGAATAAGTGAATAAAATCTCTTTTAGTTCATAAAGTTAGAATTCACCTGATAATCTTGTACATTTTATAATGATTTGCAGGATGACTACATTAAATGTTCCTTGAACATCATGAATCTTCATTTGAATACTAAGACCATCATATTATTTTTTAAACAGAAACAAGTTGCAACAGTAAAATCCTTTAATATAAGTTGACATTTTTTTTAACCACACTTTTAAAAAAATTAAGTGTTATGTAATTGTTTGTATTCCATTGTTGGGTGGGTTTTTTAATAAAAATAATGTTCAGTCCATGCAACAATAAAAAAAATTAATTTATTTCTTCAATAATAAACAGAGATTCTAGAATTAGTATTATCTGTAACTTGCTAATACTTAACTTAGATAAAGAACTTCCTTGCTAATGGATCAAGTAATTGAACACACACATTAACTCATTACTAACAAGATAAAAAAAACTTCCTTGCTAATGGATCACGTAATTGAACACGCACATTAACTCATTACTAATAAGATAAAAAAACTTCCTCGCTAATGGATCAAGTAATTGAACAGACACATTAACTCATTACTAACAAGATAAAAAAACTTCCTTGCTAATGGATCACGTAATTCAACACGCACGTTAACTCATTACTAATAAGATAAAAAAAACTTCCTTGCTAATGGATCAAGTAATTGAACAGACACATTAACTCATTACTAAGAAGATAAAGAACTTCCTTTCTAATAGATCGAGTAATTAAATAGACACAGTGACTCATTACTATCACTGATATGAATCACTGTGATTACTCAGTAACTCAAACTGCTCATTCATTACTAATTGTTTCAATGCTTCACTTCACTTATACTGTACTTACCTTTTACCCACTATACAAGTTATTCATATTGTATCATATGTGCCTTCTAACAAATATCTAAATTAAAATATCTAAAATAAAGCTTACAACGTTATCCTATTTTTGGATTGTGAAGATCCTTGAACAATCCTAATTCACAAATAGAACAATACACGAAATTGTCCATTCATCATGTCATTTTTTGGATCTTGTTGTTTTTCTTCTCCGAGGATTATGGTATACAGATGGGATGGCCCCTTGTCATCACTTGTTGTTTTGTCACTCGAGGAGTTCTCCCTGGGTAGGTAGTTGAGCAAATCTGCTAATGGCTCTGTCCTTGTTGATCCTTTGTAAGTGGTCTCAACAGAAATTTTTGGCTCTTATGCAGAATGAATTCCCAGTGACAAATTCTTCTCTGGAGTTACCTAGTTGGCTGTTCACTTGTCAACATAATTCCAAAGACAATCATGGTCAACGACCTTCGATTGGGACTGTCTGTTCTTTTGGATTCTCTAAACCATATCATTAGTTTGTTTTGGTACAATGAAGGGTCTTTCACAACACATACCTAACTTTGAAGTTCCTCCTTTCTTGTGACAATAATTTTTCAACCATACCTTGTCACCTCAGTGAAATACAATCTTATCAGGATTAACATCATAGTGACTTTTTGTGTTAATACAAGCTTATTTAAGTCTTTTCCTGTGTAAAATCATGTATGACATCTTTATTCTTTAATATGCATTCTTCTTTTATTTCAGTTACCCATATATGTGGTCTAAAGAAGCCTCCTACAACAAGGGTAGCTTCCAGCTTTTTTCTTGCTGGGGCTTTATGTTCATTTGCTGTTCATATCAACCACTCTTCTTTCTTCATCTCTGGAGGCAATTTTCCACCTTTCATTATCAAGTTAGGTTGAACAGCTGTAGATGTAGAACCACTGTTGATTGACATACTGCAGGCTTTTCCATCAATAAATCCATGAACTTGCAGACTGTTTTCCTTAATTTATGAACTTTCCTATCTCACTTGAGGAAGATGGAGAATTCTAAGCTGAAACCTGCCTTATAAATCCAGCAAATTCCTTTTTGATTTTTGTTTTTTTTATGTCAAGTCAGTTTAGATCTTTGTTGTTTCATTGATCTGGTTGGTCTCATTAGACTCATCCTTATTGAATTGTCTCCTTGTCTTATTAACAGCTGTTGATTTCTCGCAGTCTTGTACGTAATGGCCAGGGTTTCCACACTTATAACAGTTCTCTCTTTCTGGTATCCTTTGGGAGGAGTTCTCATTTCATACAGTGTTTTGTCTGCAATTCTGGACAATATGTACTTTAGAGTTACATTTGAAACGCTTCTTATTTTGAAAAGTTATGGTTTACTTCCTATATTCTATGTGACCAGTTGTATAGCTAATACTTTCAATTCTTCTAGACCATCAATGTGGGGAGTTGGTGTTTCAGTACTACTTGATCTGCTCTTATAAATTCTGGATAGTTTCTTTAGTTGTTTATCTACTACTTTCATGGATTCGAGTTCCTTTGCCAACTAGAGGCTTCCTTGAAAGGTATACACCTATTTTGCTTCAGCCTAATTCTCATATCCTATTCTGTTATGGCATTTAAAAATTGTTAATGTGCCAATGTATCTATTATTTCACACAGAGCATCTGGATAAGGTTTTAGGCAAACCTTTCCAAAGCCTCTGCAAGTTTTGTCAAGGACTCTTCTTTCCTCCTTATCGAAACTTAGCTCTGAGCACTTTCTTCTAGCATATCACTACAAACCTGCTGGATAAAGTAGCTACCAATGCTTGATAGCTGTTACAACTGTCAGATCATTTAATGTAGTATAGCTGGTCCTTCTAAATGGATGGCAAGATGGGAAACTTGTTGTTCACCTTTTCATTCTGGAAATTATTTAGAACTGAGACTGACATTCCTCTTGTGGTACATTTCTATCATAGACCATTGGTTTCTCAACTGGGTGGTGTTGCTGAATTGGCCAACTAAATTTCTAAACTAGATTTGGTAATAATATGGCTGGATTAGTCCAAGGAGGATAGTTATTTAGTCAACTATTTGAATAACTGTACATATTGAAATTTAACTTTAATATATGTTATATAATAAAGTTTAATAATGTACCCTTTGTGTTTTAGTGTAAAACTGTATGTCTCATACCATAACCACACAACAGACTCAAAATATATTCCATAACTTTTCTATATCGGACCTGGCTGCTAAGTTTTGGCTGGCTCCTAGATCTGAAAATATTTGTCAAGGCCTAGATTACAACAAGATTAAATAAGTATGGGTGAAAAAGAAGATAAGAGACAGAATAAAACATCTGGAAAATTAATAGGTAAATGCCAAGAGTAAACCAACCACACCTCTTTCTGCATCTGCCCATGACTTCCAACCTAAAACAACATTTAAGACAAGTTATGGAATAGGAAAACCTCTTTTGTCTACATCTATTACCACTACAGCCATGCTATTTGTTACTGTAGAAAACTTATATGGATTCTTGCAATGGATGAAAGTAAAATAAAAATAATCACTGATATATAGATAGGCCAAGCAGATTGTTTCAGAATAGGTCTAATCGAATCATCACTATAATACTGTAGAACGAACAAAGGCTTTTGGTGTGCCTAACTTAACTTCACTGCTGTTTGTACCAGGAAATGGGAGTTATGTTTATTTACTTTCACAGCAACGAGTGCATGCTAACGATCACGTGATATCAACAACCATTTGATAGTATTGCCTGAACTAAGTGCCTTTGATCCTGTCCGAGTCTAAACATGGGCACTGATTGGTTGAATTGGGAGAAAGAAGAAAAACAAAATGGCATGAAATTAGTAACATGTTGTACAACCGCAGCACTTCATTCCTGAAAAAACATGAAATGTTGAATCTGCCATTAAAATTCTAGACAAAATTTGATTTTGGACTCAAAGAATGTGAAAATAGTTGTGGACTTCCAAGAATCCAGAACTGTTCTAGGTTCAAGTTCTATGTAGCACATCCCTACACACAAATAAAATGAGAAAAAATACTAGGTGCCACGATGAAATTTTTAGTCGTCATGATTTGCCAAGGCCTGTTGTATCCTTCTATACAATGCATATATTTTTATCGCTTTTGTCTTCAATCAGGTCTATTTACATTTTTAATTTTACATTAAATATTAATTTTTTTTTCAATTCTTCTCTTAAGTTCATGTTTCTTTTTTTTCATTTGATTTAATTTTTTTTCTTGTCTGTTTCTTCTAGCTCTTTTAATTTTGTCTCTCTGTTCTTAACATTCTTTTCTAGAAGTTTGAAGGTTAATCAAAGTTGTATTTTATTTTCACCAAAATAATCCTTCATTTGCTACAAGCTATGTTCACTTTGACACAAGCTGTATACCTAAGTTCACAATGTTTCAACAGAAACTCTGAAACTAATGGTGTGCATGTTTAACTGATAAATACAAAATGTACTAAGAGAATTTTCTTGCTAATCGCTGAAGTAACTGAATAGATATGATAAATCCTACTACAAACAATAATCTGAATCTGTTGCTGATTGTTTAATAACTCTTAACTGCTTTACTTACTTGTACTCCCCCTTCTACTCACTATATGAATTTTCCAGATCACAATATCGTGTGCACTCTAGCAAATGTCTAAAATAAAACATTGAAAATAAAGTTTGCAACTTATTTTATTTTTTAATTGAACATTGCTTTAGTAATATTGTAGCATAAGTTTTATATATATTTGCCATAGTTTGATGTTTTAATGAACACAGTTCATTTAACATCCTGTGGCTAAATGGAAATATATTTTGTATGAATATTTTATAATAATAAACTATGGAGTCTGGAATAGTATTCTTTTAATGTTAGGCAGCATATATGATATGTTGACAATTGTTTGTTTGGACTTTTCATGTTTATTTTTGAATAAGGTTTTAAGATCAATGACACAGAAAGATCTTTGGTAAACCAAGAGGAGAAGTAGAAGTCCATGCACCAAATATAATGTCAACAATAAAAGCTTATTTACTTCGGAGAAGTACAAAATATCTGTTTAGACATTATAAATGTAAACATGTAGAAGTTATGATAGTTATATAAAGTTCTTTTCTTGACATAACAAATAAAACAAACATGAAAAAATCACATTATTAGGTAAATTTGATTGTGTTGTATATAATGCAGGATTTAGTTTGAGGATTATAGTGAAATTATAGCTACTAAAGACATATATAGTTACATATGAAAGAAAAATAGTAATGAAATAAGTAAATATAGAAATTATATATTCCATTAATACTTCATTCAGTTGTTATTTGTAAAGAGAAAATATTAAAATGTTCTACGATTTTAAAGATAAATATAAAAACATTAGAAATATAAATATTTTAACAAAAAGCTGAATGGAATTATGTCTGAATGTGTAGAAAGTTTCATTTTAAACAAAATTCAAGAAGCAAGTTCATGAGTAAATATATGATACTAATGCCAATAATTCTTTACAGAAGGAACTTACTTTGAAAAATCCAGAATGCCCATTTAATATGGAAGGTGTGACTGATCAAAGTATAACGAAAGACTATTCAAGAGATCTTCGAACGCCAAGTTCTACTTCAATCTCATGCCAAAAAACACTTAAAAGATCTAATCTCTTTGTGAGTTGTGGATTTGTTTCCTTTAATATTGTCATTATGTCCATTATTGATGTTAAAATTACTTGAGTGTATTCACACAGACTGTGGAGAAAGTTTATTTGTATTACATTCTTGTTAGAAAATTGGAGTAATGTGACATTTTTCATGTGGAATACATATGAATATCAAGTACTAAATTCAGGATACAAAAGTGCTAAAAGTATACCTATATGTATTATGTATAAACATGTAATACATTTTTTTTTTTGGATTTCTATGGTCAAATATTATTTTTCGAAATCATAATGAAATAGATTAGATTCTAGCTGCCTTAAAATTAAGTGGTGTATTATTTATTTTAATTACAGCTACCAAAATAATCAAAGATAATGAACAACAGTAATGTATATTTACTTCATTCTGCATTATTAACTTTAAAAAAGCACAGTATTCAAAAAGTTGTGCAAAGCACCGAGATAGTTTACTATTCAGTGCCTTTATTAAATATGTTTGTGTGAAATAAAGTTGTAAAAATTGCCAAAGAGTGTAAATGAAATTTGCATAAAAGTGCTTGTCTATTTCATTCTCATAGATTTTAAAAAAAGCTGATGAGGGTAGAAAGGACAAGATTGAAGAAGTTGGTAGTGGGAGACGTATTCCTTTGAAACAGGTAAGGTTTAGAGGAAAAAACGAATCATATAATGTGTGGAATGGACTAATGCTTAAAAAGGTTTGTACATTTTTTGTTAAGTAAGAAAACTAAGCTGCCACCATAAAGACAAGTACTATCATGCATTATTTACTTTCTTCAGTAGTATTTTAGGGAATGTTTTTTCCTTATAATGATCATGGTAGGTCTATATATCTTCTAACGGTTCCTTTTCATAAACCTAGATGGCCAATATTTTTATTCACAAATATTCTTATTTTTATATAGATATTTATGTTTATTTAGTCAATTTCATTTCCCTATATAAACACTTTAAATGTATTGAAATCATATGTTCACCATATGAAGGCCTTTTTTAATGTCCATAATGTGGTTATGGCAAACATTCTTGTACTCTGCTCAAATCTATATTTTTCAAATTTTGTACAAGATGATTGTCACCTGACCTTGCTTAATTATCAGAATTTATATCAGATAAGTTTCATACATGTACTTAAAACTAATGAAATGTTAAATCTGAAAGAAGTAATAACTTCCAAATTATTTACTATTGATGTTCTGTAAAGTTTATTTTTGAGATTCACCTATCTTCTAACTATTTTGCTTATACTAGCCAAACTAATATATTAGCTGTAAGAAGCATAAAGTTTTTTCAAATTCTTTGCAAAGTAATAAAAGTAACATGCAATATATAAATATTATTATACTTCTCACTACTGGTATATGATGTGTACTAATATTAAAGAAATGGAGAACTATTTGAGATATTTTTGTCACCAATTTTTATAATTTTTTTTCAACATTTTTCCAATGATATGTTGACAAGTAAAAGCAACTTCTGTAAAATTTAATATTTCATAAACTTTTCAAAAAGTATAGTTATATTGTAATGTAAAATCTTTTAGCTGTCATTTTATGAGCAGGTATTAATACTTTTCAGCAATACAGTACTTTTGCCATTTTATTGTTCTATTTTCTTTCACTTTCATGAGACAGTTGGTGAAAATGAATGAGATATGGTATATGTTAGGATTATATACTTGCTTTCTAGAGTTAGTGAATTATCAAAATATGCAAATATGATGTCTTAGGATTTGTTGTTGCTTATTCCTTATGTGGTTGGTTTTAAAGATATGCTTTGTTGAATATTAACATTTCTGTTTGCATATAAAGTCTTAATTCAGTCAATTTAGCTTTTATTTAATGAATTATTTTTCTCAATATTTTTTTTCTTAATTCAACTATATGTTTGTTTGTTTGAAGTTAAGCACAAAGTTACACACGGGTTTCAAAAACCTGGTTTTTAGCATTGTAAGTCTGCAGACATACTGCTGTGCCACTGGGGGACTCACCTGTATGCTGTGAATTAAACTTTATAGTTAATCTGTTAGGTTGAGGCAACCATGTTCTTTATGGTTAACTAGCCCTTGAATATTAAGGATAGTTTACTTCTAGAATTGTAGTAAATGAATTGGACTTAATATTGAGACCTGTATCTAACTACTAAAATTTGATAACAACTTGAGCAATAGTAATATGCTTCATTTTTCTTTTATGTAAATAGAAGATAAAACATTTCAACAGAAGCTACTCATTGTATCTTCTTGATTTCCTTAGTAAATTAAAACTATTACTTTTTGTTAATCAAAAAGAAGTCATTATTTGTACTTTAAAGGACAAGCTCTCTATGTTGTATAGATTATACAATTTTGAATTATGTATTTGTTTTTATTTTTTATTTCTTGTAAATTGTTTAAGTTTCTTTTTTGCCTGCTAAAATTTCATAAACAAATCTAGCCAGTCATTGATATTTGGCAATTTGTTAGATCTTAATGTTAAAACTTAGCAGATAGTCTACATTTAATAATCATTCTAATAGGTGTACAATTAAATGTGTGTAAAGAAGTTGATTTTATTGTTTAACCCTCAAATTTCACCTTTACAACACTCAATGTTAAGACCTGACTAAAACACTTGAGGTGAAGTAACTCATTTTCTATGTAAAATACATAGGGAACCCAGTAACACTATGATAAATTCTAATATTGAGGGCATTTTGCTTACATTTTTTTGTCTGACTATTGGTTATTAGAGACATACAATTAGTTTGATATGTAAATAGTTTAAAATAATATTTAAAAAGTCAAGGTATGAACCATGTCAGTATTTACAGTATTGAGTTAAGCTAGTGAATTACTAGTAAACTTGGTGAATTGAACTTTAAAAACTAAAATATCATAAAAATGATGAAACTTGTTTATATTTAGCATTTGTTTTCTGCTTTCTTAAGGATTTTGTTTTATATATTTTTATAACTCTTTCAGGGCTATTTGTATAAGCATAGTAGTAAAACTCTAAATAAAGAATGGAAGAAAAAGTATGTAGCTTTAACAAGTGATGGAAGATTAACATATCATCCAAGTTTTCATGTGAGTATTTCCCATTCAGGGTATTTTCTTATTTGCATTTGGGCAAACAACAATCATCAAGATACTTATTTATAGATTTTAATAGTTTTTCATTTAATTTTATGATGGTTTTTATTCCTTAATGCAAATATCAACATAAATTGCTTATAATTCTAAGTACTTATTAATATGAATTACAATACCGCTTCAGAAAAATGTTTTATGTTTGAGTAGTATGCTTTCTTATTTTCCAGAAGAACAAAACAGTATTGTGAAATCAATGTACAGTTTTTATAATGCTAAATGCCTATATTACTATAATGAATTACAGAAGCCCATAAAATGATAGAAGTACTCATCATGAAACTAAAGGTTTATCCAACTTTCCAGATACTAAAAATAGTTCTTTGTTATCTAACCTTCTCATTGCTAATTAAGTAACTGCTTTTTTTAACACATAGAATATCAATACCTTTTTATACCTACCTATCTATTAAAATGCCTTTGAACCCTATAATGATAAAGGGTTCCTAAAAAAATATCTCGGTTAATGAATATTCTTGGATTTTCACCTAGTAATATCAAGTCTGTAACAGTAGTAAGCTGTTTCAAAAATATTTGACAGCTGAAATTTCATTTAATTATAACTATGAAGACTTAGTTGATAGCAGGTATCTCTAAAGCTAGATGATTACTGGATAAAAGTATTTGAATGTGTTTTGTTTAAATAAAAATCTTAGAATTTCTACAGTTAGTACAGAATTGAGATGCTGTTATATTGCTACTGTTGCAATACTTTAATATTAGAGAAGTGAGATTTAAACATTTGTAGCATTGCAATGATATTTTTCTTGAGGTTTAAATAGTGAGACTGATTCTTTTTCCATATTACATTATAGTCATATTCATTGCTATTTTTCAGAACCTAAATTACTTCAATGTAACAATTACATTCTTATTTATTACTGTATAATTTGAAGAAAATCATTAGTTTTGTTTTTATAAACTTGAGTGGTTCAGATGTAAACATTTATATTAGTTGTCATAATAAATAGCCTACATGATTACCTGTGTCTAATTGTTAATTAGTTAATATTATACTTAGGTGACCATACATCCAATCACCACATCCTTTCTCTAATTGCTTAGACTAGAATAAATGTTCTTGTTCTTCAGACTGTATACATGTAAAAGTGATTTACTTTATGTACATATATACTGTTCATAAAATTTGTTTGCTGAAGTGATTGAATAATTTAAGAATGTTTTCGATGCCACTTGTTTTCCAGCACTTGATCCTTACTCATGAAATAGCCAGTGATACCAAAGAATGCATGAAATTGTAAGGGAATATCTAAATTATTTCTTATGATGCTTGAAGTGAACAGTACTTTTCTCGGCCCATATCTCTTGAAATGTTTTGCATCTTGCTTTCTGGTGTTTTGCCAATCCACTGGCTGTTTAATTAAAATCTAACATGCATGAAGAACGTGATCTTATGTTTTTTTTGTTTCTCAGGACTACATGGATGATACCCGTGGTAAAGAAATTTACCTGGTGCAAGTCACAGTAAAAATTCCTGGACAAAAGCCAAGAGGTTCTCATACCCAACTTTCTTCAGAATCATCATCACCCCTTCATGTAAATGAATTAGCTACAGAACTTGCTAATCTCACAGTTGGTGGGGGTAGGTTGTATTGTATGTACCTTTTCTAAATTCTTTGCTGTACAATTTTAAACTGTCACATATAATATTGAATTAGAAAATGTGCATAAAAACTTGATTATCCTAAAAACCATGTGTTTCTATCACTGTAAACATTAAATCATGAGTAATGGTTGTATGTAAGTTAGATCACAAGGTAGTTCTGACTAACTGAGAATAAGAAAATGATGTGAAATAGAATGTTGGTGGACATCTGTAGATAGATGATGAAGTTGTATTGTTAAATGATGGCTGCATGTGGTTAGTTACTAGATGTGTCATGTGAAAACCATAATTGAGATAGTTAATTGTGGTTACATAATCATGTCACTTAAAGATCTTTTGTTTTTTAATGGTTTCCTAATTCATAAATTCAGATCTTATTGTATTGTTGCTTTATGGAAATGTATCAAAATGAATTTTGTTTATACAGTTTAGGCCTGAGATTTTAATTTTAGAAAGTAGATTGAATGCTTTGTAACACATTCAGAAATTCTGACTTTGTTTCTAGCAAAAAGGAAAAAGACTTGTATTTATATATGCAAAGATTGATACAGATATTGAAAAATCAAGAAGATTTAACATATATTTATAATAAAATAAATAAAATTTTAGACTTTTTTGTAGAAAAGTTAATAAATCTGACTTTCACTCCTCCTAGCAAGCTCAACTGCTTTTTGCATATTACTTATTAATTGTATCATACATTATTGAGTGTACATTATAAACTTTCATTTAAATAATGAAATAAGTTGATCACTTAACTGTCAAAGGTGATGTGAGTCTAATGCCAAAGTTATAGTTTTGTAACATTTATGTGCTAGGGTTTTTTGTGTCACTAAAGTATATTTCAATATTTGGAATATTTGTTGTACCCTGATCAAGATTGAGGAGCACTACATTATTTTAATAAGAACACTTGTGTAGGTAAACTGTTACATTTTTAGTGAACTTTGTAACTCATTGGGCTGTACAGGTTGGTTTAGTGAATATTTGTTTGATAATATTTGATTTTAACTCAATGTTAGTTTGCTTCTTTCTGAAAAAGAAAAAAGTCAGTCATGTTGCATTGAGTACTAATGTAGGACAATTGGCCAAAATTGCTTTGAATAACTAAAGTGTGCATTTCATTAAATGAGTCCTGGAGTATAAGTTTACTTTGTACAAAATAATTACTTGCTTTTAGTTATCTTAATGCTGTTAATACCTTCAAGTTGTTAATTATATGAAAGAAAAAATTTGAATAATTGTTAAACTGAACAGCATGTAAAACTGACTGTAAGCAATATAACTTCACCATAACAACAACAAAATATTTAGCTTCAGTAACTATGTGGTATTTTTTGTCTTAAAGCATATGGTTTTAAAGTTAAATAATAAAAAATACCATGAAATTTACTACTGTTTAAATAATATTATTAGTGCTGTTATTACCACAAAGCATTTTTGCCATACAAGAATAAACTATAGGATCTATTCTTATCTCATTGCTCGGATGCAGATCTATAATTTTCCTCCTCTTTCAGCTACTTAATTTAACCTGACATCCTTAGATATCTTATGTGGTAACTCTTAGGCCTATCCTGAAATCGTAATTTGTTATGGATTTGCATTAACGTTGTATGATATGACTTGGAAACAGAATTGTTATGAAAATAAAATAATATAACTTACAACATTTACTTGAACATTTTCTGTTGTGTACATTTGTGTTTACTATGAAAGCATGTGACATGCTTCTTATTTATATTGTGCACACATTAAGGTATTAGTCACAAACATTGTTGTCCATAACATAGTTGTGGTCTGATTAGAGTATTAAAAATGTAGTATAATAAAATTAAGCTTTAACTGCTAATGTTAAAAGAAATCATTATGCTTAGTGTTTAAATTACATTAAGCAAAAAGTGGCTGGTATAGCTTTTATGTAATATTTTTAATATCCCAACATTGTTACTTTTGATTTCACAGCTATTTTAATAAATAGCACCTTTGTATTTAGATGTTAATTTTAAGTAAAAGTTCTTGAATTAGTTAAAAACGTATATCCTTAAATGGATTTTTCTAGATAACATTTGAACAAGTTTATATATCTTTTTCATAAGGTCTCATCAGAATAATGGGGATTTTGGGAATGACTCTGTTGTTGTTGTTGTTGTTTTTTGCAGATCTTGAAAAATAAAATGGATTTGAAAAGTAAAAAATAAAAACTTCAACTTTGTTATAGAAACTTCTAGCTGTGCTTAAAATTCAAGCCTTAATATGTCACATTAAAGGTTTTGTTTTATGATCAGTTCTTAACCCATTGACCACTGATTCACTGTACAGCATATGGTCTGCCTCTGGGAGTTGAATGAGAATGTGCTATATACAGCATATGGTTTACAAAAATTCTTCACATGCTTAAAACAGCCACAGTCAAAGGGTTAACCTTCTTGTCTTCATTGCAAATCTGTTTTTTTTTCTTGAAATTTTTAAACACTGTGCATAAAATACCTTTTAACAAATATAGTTTCAACTATACTATCCTACCTACATACTTTACAGGCTTGTTAAATGAAAGTGAAATTCATCTCTCACTTTCAGTGCCCAACACCAATCCTTTACTTGGAAAATTAAATGTTAAGAAATGGCACCGAAGAATGAAGAGTGATGGACCTAGAAATATAGAGACCATGGATGGTAATTAATTTTTTGATGCTGTTGATGCTAATTTTTGTGAGATGGTAGTACAAAGTTTAAATTAATACTATAGTTTTATAATAAAAATTCAATTTCATAATAGAGTACTTTATAGTTCATGTTACTTTGTAATTATTTAGTCATGCATTTTTCAACATTATTGTATTTATTACTATACTGGTACTTTGTAGAAACATTGTTAATATGTTATCATCTTGATGTTTTTCACATTTCAGTAAGACGAATGAGTAGTTAAAGTCGTATTTTATGTTTATTACCTAATGTCTGGTATATAACTTAAGAAACATACTTGCATGAGGTTTTTGCATCAAGTCTTAATTATATTTGTGGTTTTAGATTTTGGTTTTATAATTCTTATTACTTCCTGTGTGTTAATTAGCAAAAAAAATATTTATACTAATAATTTTTATTTATTTTATTAAATTCTTTTGATATACCAGATTATTCTGTATATACACTCTTGGACATTATTGTAAAATGTGAACAATATTTTATCAGATCCACTGTATCTTGGTCCTGTACAAACTCAGAATATCTGAAGGATTACTGAACAGTTATATTTATTAAGAACAAGATAGTATATGTTAAATGAAATTACATTGTATAAACTTTTAATTGAAACGTACAGATTAACATATAGAAGTGTTTTTATTTTGCAAGAAACAAGCTGTTTTTTGGTATGTCCTATGCATTATATAAAGTCAGTATCATAAAAGTAGTTTTATGTACAGCCTTTTCAAATGTATATCTGAAGCCTGAACCTTACTCATTCCTTTGTACACAACTTAATTTCAATATAAACAATTATTAAACACTTCTTTTAATAGCCAAATATAAATTTCCAGTAAGAATATCCTTTAATTGTATTTGCATTTTGTCATGTCTGTTGTAAGTGAACGCTGTGAGGCCTTTTACCCTTAATTTTTCTTTTTTTTTCACAAATTACACCAGCTTATGCTAGTTGGAGTTGAAATCGTAATATTGAGCTAGTTAAAGCATAGTATTTCAAAATATTTTCATTTTAAACTGCAATATTCCATCACATATGGCTATCCTAAACTTCATATTGCTTTGCTTGCATTATGTAACATCCTACTTAATCTCAATTATTGTATTTCATTATAATAAAATTAAATATCCATTTATTAGGAAAAAAGTCTAAATACAACTTAATGAGACAATATTACTAAGAGAATGTAGTAGGTACAAAGCAGTACCTTTAACCATCAAGGCTATGATTATGAAAGAAAAACCCTCTATTCCATCAGAAAGCCATTTGAGAGATAGGTTTTTGGAAATTGTCTAAATACCTTTATACACCAACTGGTGATGGAACCTACAATAGAGGAAGCCATATTAGATTTAATATTAGCATCCAATGTGAATATGATAGACAGAGTTGTGGTTGATGAGCATTTAAGTACAAGCACTATTAGGTGTGGGATTTTACTACATGTAGAATTGAAGAAGAATAGCACCCTGATTCGAAATTGCAGAAAAGCCAATTTTGATACAATGAGACATGATCTGGCTTCCGTAATTGGACTAAAGAGTTGGGAGGGGATCTCAAACAGATGTGGGAAGCATTTAGGGAAAAATTTATATACATACAGAACATGCATATTCCCTACAGAAAAAGAAGGGCAATGGAGCGAAATAAGCCAGTATTGTTTAGTAAAGGTTTAAGAGATCATATTAGGGATAAACATAATAAATTCCAGAAATTTAAACTTACTGGAAATAATAAGGACTTAGAGGACTATAGGAAATCGAAAGAGCTGGTTGAAAAGGAAGTTAAAAGGGCAAAAACTGTATATGAAAGAGGGTTGGCTGAGATCATTTTATCAAACAATAAGGAATTTTTTAGGTATATAATGGGTAAGCAAAATGTTAGAATGAGGATTGGACCTCTAAAAAATGATAGTGGAGAACTGATCTTGGAAGATTACGAGATGGTTAACTTATTAAATTTTATGTTCTCTTCAGATTTTATGAAGGAAGATACAAGTATTATGTCTCAACCAGAGCACTTAATGTATGGGAAAAAATATTGATGTGAAAGATGTCATTTTAAGTTCTGAAATTGTAAGAGAAAAGTTAGGAAACCTCAAAATCGATAAATCTCCATTACCAGACAACTTTTATCCTAGAGTTTTAAAATAACTTAAATATTTTACTTGTCAATCGCTAGCTAATATTTTTATAGGTCATTGAGTAGTGGAAGAGTTATAGAAAATTGGAAGTTGACTTATGTTAGTCCAATATTTAAAGGAGGTGATAAACATTGTACACACAATTATAGGCCAGTTAGTCTTACATCAGTAGTTGGAAAAGTTTTGGAGAGTGTGATTAAAGATGCATTGCAGAGTTCACTTAAAGCAGTTTGAAATAGTGTCAAAGAACCAGCATAGTTTCACTAAGGGAAAGTCTTGTTTAACAAATCTTCTGACATGTTTTGAGGATGTTACTGCAAAAGTTGATGAAGGAAATATTGTGGATTTGGTTTAACTTGATGTTCAGAAAGTGTTTAATAAGATGCCTCACAAAAGACTTGTCACAAAGATTAAAGCTGTGGGTGTAGGGGTGAAATGTTATTAAATTGGATAGAAAATTGGCTGGAGAGTAGAAAGCAGAGTAGTAATAAATGGAGTTAGATCTGACTGGATCACAGTTACAAGCAGTGTGCCTTAGGGCTCAGTGCCAGGTCCTCTGCTGTTTGTAATTTATGTTAATTATATTAACTCTGAAATGACTACAAAATTTTGAAGTTTGCAGATGACATTAAGATTTTTGGGGTGGCTAACTGTATCAAAGAATGTTTCAGACTTACAGGGAGATTTAGATCATTTGATACATTGGGCCAATACATGGCAGATGATGTTTTAACTATCTAAAATGTAAGGTGATGCATGTAGGCTTTCACAATTTAAATGGAATGCATTAAATACTGTGGTTGCTGAAAAAGTTCTTGGTGTTGTGATTGAAAAATCATTTAAGTCATCTAAACAGTGTATTGTAGCTAGCAATAGGGCTAATAAGATTCTGGCTAGCATCTATAGAAATATTGAATACAAGACAAAAGATTTTATTGTTTCACTATATAGATCACTTGTAAGGCCTCATTTAGAGTACTGTGTACAGGTTTGGGCTCCCTTTCTCAAGAAGGACATTGAATTGTTGGAGAAGGTTCAGAGAAGAGCCACTAGAATGAGACCTGGAATGGTGGGATTGTCCTATGAGGAGAGACTAAAATCTCTAAAATTGTTTTATCTGGAGAGGAGAAGGGTCAGAGTGTATTTCATTGAAGTGTTTAAGATTATTAAGGATATTGATAATGTAGATCCATCAAACGTTTTGTGTTTAACAGTGAAAACAATAGGACAAGAGGGCATAAATTAAAATTTTTACAGTCGTCTGCAGTTTAAATTTTCTGGAGTCGTCTGCAGTTTAAACAGTATTACTTTTCAAACAGGGTGGTTGGTGTTTGG
>NW_013665747.1:789583-798970 GCF_000517525.1 Limulus polyphemus
GCTGGCTAACTGTATCAAAGATGTTTCAGACTTACAGGGAGATTTAGATCATTTGATGCATTGGGCAAATACATCGCAGATGATGTTTTAACTATCTAAAATGTAAGGTGATGCATGTAGGCTTTCACAATTTAAATGGAATGCATTAAATACTGTGGTTGATGAAAAAGTTCTTGGCGTTGTGATTGAAAAATCACTTAAGTCATCTAAACAGTGTATTGTAGCTAGCAATAGGGCTAATAAGATTCTGGGTAGCATCTATAGAAATACTGAATACAAGACAAAAGATATTATTGTTTCACTATATAGATCACTTGTAAGGCCTCATTTAGAGTACTGTGTACAGGTTTGGGCTCCCTTTCTCAAGAAGGACATTGAATTGTTGGAGAAGGTTCAGAGAAGAGCCACTAGAATGAGACCTGGGATGGTGAGATTGTCCTATGAGGAGAGACTAAAATCTCTAAAATTGTTTTATCTGGAGAGGAGAAGGGTCAGAGTGTATTTCATTGAAGTGTTTAAGATTATTAAGGATATTGATAATGTAGATCCATGAAACGTTTTGTGTTTAACAGTGAAGACAAGAGGGCATAAATTCAAATTTTGACAGCATAGGAGTCGTCTGCAGTTTAAACAGTATTACTTTTCAAACAGGGTGGTTGGCGTTTGGAATGAGCTGCTTCCAAGGGTGGTTGAGACAGAAAATGTTTCTAAGTTCAAGAAAAGATTTGATGAATACATTTAATATGGAGTGGTTATAGTTGGGAGTTGGAAGGGACATCCTTGATGGGCTAATAAGCTCCTTTTTATCCATTTAAAATTTTATGAAATTTATGAAATATGAACCTATATTCATATCACTGTACATGGTAGCAAAATAGTAAAGAAAATATTTGTAGTTTTACAGAGTCTCGGATCACAAGCACCCAGCTACACTTTGAATTCAGCGGCTACTTTTATGAGAAAGAAAGCCGAAGAAACTGGAATCACAGCAGTCTCATTTGACCATATGTCTGTATAGTCCCATGATACACCTCCAATGTAATTTTGTGCTTCAGTCCACTTAAATGTGGTCTAGAAACCCGATGTACAATGTAGAGTCTGTGGAATGTCGATTAAGACGTAATCTAAGAATGACTTTGTTATCTGCAAAGAAGCTTAATTATTATAGTATAAATTTCAGTGTATGCAATATGTGTAATCAAGTTCATTATGCAAATTAATCATGATCAACAATGAAGAAAATAGTTTGAAGGGCAATATGAGACCTAGAACCTAGTTCTTATAAAATGCAATAAACCTCATTATTATTATTTAGTAATAGTTTTGTAAGCCAACTATGGCCAACACTATGAATCTGTATTCAAATTACAGTGAATACATACATTAATCTGTATGTCATTCTTATAATTTTAAAGTAGAAGATGGAACATGTTAATTACATTTTATTACTTCTCCTTATAGTTAGCAGCCTAGTTTTAACATGCATATTGTGTTTCTATGCAGGTTTAATTCTATAACTTGGTACAGTACTATGTTCAGGCAGGATCATAAGGGTTAATATTTTCAAAAATGTCTTAAAAATCTGTTGTAACATTTATAGGCATTGCTTGAATTTGTACTATTAAAATTATTATGTTTTTATTCTGTTATCTGGTATGTTGTATAGATAATTGAGCTAAAATTTAAAAATTGTGTGCTTCTAAATACAAATTTTGTCGGTTATTTAACAGAAGCAGACATTTTCATAGGTGACATCAACATTTGATATACTTTATATTTTTCTTGAAAGTTTCAGATTCTGGTGGTGGCTATGAGTTTGTCATAGTGTCAATAGACAACAAACAATGGCAGTTTGAAGCTAGTAGTGCACAAGTAAGTGTCTAATAATTTTCTAAATGACCTAGTAAAGTACAAAAACAATAAATTAAGTGAATGTGAAATGTTTCATTTCTTCTCTTTCTTTAGATCTGGTATAATTTCTTATTTATAGCATAAAAGCTAGTTTCACACTATAATTAACTTAAAATTTATTTGAATATTTTCATTATAACATTAATAATAATGCATTCCCTACTATCTGAGGAGTAAGGTTCTATAAGTTGATTAAAATTCTCAGAAGTAATATAAGCAAAATAATTACACTAAACAAGGATTTAGTGTGATTATTGACATACTGGAAGGGATAATTTTATAAATATAACTCAACTGTTTGGAAAAGAATACATCTATTTTGTACTTTTTTATGTATGAATTATAAGTGAGAACACAAAATAAAATTATTATTGATAATGTGTTATAATTAAGTTTTACCACATAATTTTTTTTTCTAATGTAGGTCTTATAGCAACTGAATGTGACAAAGTAATTTATGAAATGTGTAAATTGTGTAAAATTGGATAAACTAACTTTTTTTTTATCCAAAAAAGCCTTATTATACATCTTGGCTGTTGTTTGATTCTTCAGTGTATAACTTTACACTCTTAAAGAAGGTGTAAGCTGTTACATTGCAAATATGTAGTTTTCTGATTTTAGTATTACAGAGGATTGTAGTTATATTAAAATTATTTTGAATATGCAAATCAGCAATTTGTGTGATAAACACAACTTGTATAATGTATCAGTGGAACAGGATGTATCAGAAGTACTTTTCAACACTGTTTTGATTTTAATGAAATTTATTGCTTTTGGGAAGTGTCTTATAACAAGAGAGAATCCACTAATGCAAAGGTCAGTGACAAAAACCATTTGTTTGACCCAGGTAACAGCATGCAACATAATCAAGTACTGATCTACTTGTACAAAGTGACAGTTTGCTTCCACAACATATGCAGAAAACTATGATTGGTACTTAGCTAGGTTAAAATGGCAGTAAAGTATTGAAAATTGACAAAGCCTATGTGTACTTAAACTTTAAAAAGTCTTGTACCATTTTCTACTGGTCAAATTGTAAAAACAATTTCAAAAATGGTACGTGCTATTGCTCAAAACTTTTTCCAAGTGATTCATATTCAGCACTGGATACTTCATCACCAGTAAGTTAGGGACCAAGAGAGTGGATGGCACAAAGGTGAATATGAACTATGCTTACTGTGAGACCAATGTTCTGGACTGTTTTGTATGGAAACAAGGCCAACAGAGTATGTATTAACCAAGATAAGATTCCAAGTCATTCCTGCTGTTAAACTGTTGTACATACCTCAAGCAGTTGGAAAAGGAAATGTGTATTCATGGTATTCCACACAAAGACCTAGTAAAGAAGTTGTCAGACACAGTGCTTATGCAATTTTAGGTGATACTATTAAAAAGAATTCTGGGAAATTTGTCCTAATACACTGGATAGATTGTGGAAGGCTTGCAAGGAGGCATGATGTATATTGAACATGACAGACTTGAACCAAATGTTTTTGCAGCAAAAATATGTTGTAGTGATATTGTTAAAATACATGGTTGTCAGAGAGAACATGACTGGATATAGCAACATGAACTCTAATGAAATGATGAGGCTCCAAAATCATTTTAATATAACATACTTAAATCCTCATTGTATTTGTATTTAAATATATTCTATACTCTAGATCCCCGTGGTGGGCAGAGCACAGATAGTCCATTGTGTAGCATTGTGCTTAACTTCAAACAAACAATTCCTAAGTAAATACAAATTGCAAAGAATAAAAAAATAATTTATATCTAATATAAATAATTAAGAAAAATAAGAATCAATGTGCAACTTAATTATTATAATATGCTTATCAAAAGCTGTTGTGTTAGAATGTACACAAATTTGAGTGTGATGTGTTTAGTGTTCTTTTTGAAAATTTTCTGGAAAATGATTTTTTTTAATGTCAGCATTGGCAATGTTTTAAACTGATTAATTATTTGTTTTATATTAAGATGTTTGTATTGAATTCCTTTTAAATTTTCATTTAAAAATATAAAAAATATTAAATTTTGAAAAAAAAAAAGACTGAAATTGTTTATTTTTGTTTATTTACACAACAGGAACGAGAAGGATGGATAAAGGCTATAGAACAGCAGATTTTATCTAGTTTACAAAGAATTGAAAGTACAAAAGCCAAGGTAAGTATTTTTATGGTATAAGTGTGTACATGTTGGTTTAAAATTCTTACTGATACATCTGTATTAAGTCAGGTGAAACTTAGTTTCATTAGACTGATAGGATAAGTCTGCAGAATAACGGGAAATTCAAACAAGATGTTTATTACAGTCATTTTGAATTTCTCTGAAACTGATGGAGTTTCAGAAAGAATTAGACTAGATACAATGAATTATCTTTATTATTTAAAGCAAAATCACAATTTGTGTACTTGCTTTGGAAGCTGAACATTTGCTGTTACTGGAACCGAGCTATTTTTTCTCCAAAGTTACACTCAGTGGTTTGCCTTTTATTTAAAGGTTAAAATCTACAGGTTTTCATTTTAAGACCATACAATTTAGGTTGATCACAATTAGTGAAACAAATGGCAGAATATATCAATTGATAAATTTCCTGTACAGCACTACAGATAAGAATTTAGAAAATTAATCCCAAGATTCTGATTTTTTCCACAATATTCTGAATGATCACAATGCATATACCTCTTTAAAATATCAACTAAATAGTTATACCTTTATTAACATAAAAATTGCACATTTTAATATGTTGGTGCAAGAAAATAGAAGAAAAGAAATGGCAGTCAAGCACTTGAATATATGCATTTTCCATCAGATTTACATACAGATAGCTAAAACTATTTTGATATGTTTAGGATTTTCTGAGAAATTGTTATATATGTGAGAACATATAATTAATCTCATTTCTTAAGTGTGTATTGACAATGAACCTAGTTTAAACAAATTAAACTCAATAATAATACAATTATGTTAAATGAAATTTTCGTAATGATGGACACTTTCTGATGTGCACAAAAAATTAAAAATTTTGTAAATGTTTGTATTTACAAACTGTAGAGTACTTTAAAGAAAAATAAAACAGGAGAAATAGTAAAGGAAGTGGAATAAAATAATTAATGCTAGTAAAGTTTATATTGTAAACTCAGTTATACATGAATTATTTAATATTTTTGCCATTCTTTCTATTATTCAACAGTCAAGGCCAAATATACAAGTAGATATTTCACTGCTGCAAGCAATTCGAAACAATGTGCCTGGTAATAGTCAATGTGTAGACTGTGATGCACCAAGTAAGTGTTGTGGTATGATTGAACACTTGTTGTGAATATTTCCATCTAGACACATTTCAGAAAAAAATATATACTTAGCTCTTGAATGTTTATAAGGAATATTTGTATTATTGAAGTTGTTTGGTTGAACACATGAAATGTGTTTTGATATAGATTTGACTACCTAAAATCATGAATCAAGAATTTACAAATCATTCCACAGTGTACCCAGTAATTATTAACGTTATGTTTTTGTAATTTGTGAAATGACATTTTTTATCTCTAACAAATATATAAAGCATTATTTCTTACTGCTTATCAAAATCAGTACACAAAAATTGCTTTTATTCGTAACGGTTTAATAATTTATGAAAAAATACTTAAATTTGAAGTATTGAAATGAATTATGTATGCATATCAGAAATGAATTTGATATAAAGTAAAGTAAACCATCAAACAATTCTTGATTATCATATTAAGCTAGCTATAAATTTTTTAAAATGTCTTTCTTTAAGAACAGAAAGTCTTGGTTTTATGATTATTTGTCAAGAATAGCTTATGCACATGAAGCAAGGTTCAACATGGTAAAATTATTTTGCAGTTTACCTTTAGTCTATTTTGGTTCAAAAATAGGGTAGTTCTTTAGGTCAAAAGAAGTCCACCAAAATGTCTTTGTACTATTGTATTATGTACAGAACAAAAAATCAACACTGCAGTGAACTTCAAAATAAAGTGATAACTGCCATATCTATATTAAGATTAAAAAATAAACAGGGTTGCAGAAACTATTGTTGTTTCTAACTGCTACAGACTTTACTTGTAATGTCTTCTAACACTTTGGAGGTGAAACCACATACAAGGAGAAACATTGTAAATGATAACTTTGAAAGTATGTGTTGGAAACTTACTTTTTAGTAGTATAGATAACAATGTAAATATATAGATGTATTGGGCCAAGGATTCTTGTACAGTAGGTGTCTGTGAATTGTTGGCGATAAATTCAACAATAAACAAACAGCACGCACTCCACTTGTTTTAAAATAATATATATATATAATCGAAACAAGTTAAACATACGTACAAAACTTTTTTACACTATGGAGATCATAGTTGTATCTCAAACACTATACATTTCTCTTCTTGTCAAAAGTACACTTAGGCCAATTCAATTGCTTTAGAATTCAGTTAAGAAGCCAAACTATTTTTCTCTATTTTAATTCAATAGTATTAGTATAATTCACTTATGTTGTCACATGAGTTGCCTCAGTTGTATCCTGAACTTCCAATAATTGTTTGCTCTTTGTACTTCCGATAATCATCTGCTCTTTGTACTTCCAATAATCATCTGCCTTTTGTCACAGTCCACACAGGCAGGTTCAGTTAATTTAGAATACCCTTTGATGAGACAAATTATTTTCCTTATCTCTTTCAAATTGTTAATCTCACTCTAACATATCAACCATTAGGCCATTCATTCCCACGATGGTTAACTTAACATTTCTCTGACCTAACTTCTCTTGAACGTGACTTTACTTTTATTTTCTTTCTGCTCGTCTGGTTGCACATTAAAGCTCCAAGATTGAGACTTGCCCAGTCAGGGTCTACCATTATAAGAAAAACATGCAAAGAATATCATACAGATCCAGCATATAAATTTCAATCATGAAAAGCAAGATGCAGAAATAATACATTGTAGAATATATCTGTTTCCATGAACTTTTATTGCTTAGGAAAACAGTGTGTATTCATACTGTCATATATAAAACACTGTTTAGCATAGGTAGTATTATTAATTAATTTTGCATTTGTAATTTATTGATGTCGATGCTACCATTGTTGCATTTGCAATCCATTGATGTTGAGGTTAAGAAGATTTCTAGAAGGACTAAGTGATAGATGTATAAATATGTGCATCGAATGCTCAGGAATCCACAGAAACTTAGGTTCGCATGTGTCTAAGGTTCGTTCCTTGGACTTGGACGAGTGGCCGTAAGTAACACTCCTTGTTGAAAGACAGGTTAAAAATCTCGTGAATTATTTGCTCTTCAATGAATCATTTCTCACTAATTTTTCAGTGGACATGTACTATATGCTAGTGCTACAACTGTGTATACTGGTCTACTGGTAATGACAGAATACTCCTCTTATATAAATGAAATCTTGAAAAAAGAGATTGGAAAATTTGAAAAAAAAATACTGGAAAAGTAAAGATAACTTAATATCATTCAGTTCTTTATTTTCATATGAGTATTCACTAACCACTTCCAGACTTAACCAGTGTGGGCCCTGAGCAAGGTGCAAAGTGCTGGGCTATTGATGTTTAGCAATAAAAGAAAAATGCAATGGAAATTCTACAACAGAATAATTAAAGGGTCAACTATATATCTTGGGATTTTGAAACTTCAACATTAAGAATCACTCATTAGAAAAAAATCAAAACCTATGCAGTTCCTCCATAGCAGTGAGCCCCAGGCCTTGTTTATTTTGCTTTAAGAACTGTGGGATTGATCGCCTGAATAACAGGAGATTTGACAACATATCAATCGTTGAGTAGTTCAGAATTCTGTAACTATGATTGAGTTTATGAGAATGAATTAAAGAAACTGGAGACAATGTAAGCGCAGTCATTAGTCTTTATTAAATAACACAAACACTTTGTTGTGTGTACTTGCTTAGATACTGGACTGTCACTTTTACTAGCTCTAAGACCTTTATCCAAACTGCACTTGACAATAACTTTTAACAGAGTACTTATATATAACATTCTTTACTTAAGTAAAGTTGAATTTATCCAAAGTGACTATCATTACCCACATGACTGGTCATTCATATTTAAACATAAGTGAGGTTTAATATCAAGATATCACCTGACCTATCATTGAGGTTAATTCTGCTTACATTCTCACTGCAGCTTTACAGCCATACATCCCATGGGTAGAACAGGTGATATCTCCAGAGAATGATAAAAACAACTGAATAAAATCATTGTTACATACTTAGTGACATTCTTGATCATGTTTTATGTGAATACTGCACATAAACATAGTAATTGATTAATTATGAAAAATAATGTATTAAAATAAGGTAGAAGATGTATGGTATGTTTAAATAACACAAATGCTAACAAAAAAGCTGATGTTACCTTTAATTTCTATTGTTGTACTAAAAAAGTAAAAATTGGATTTACTGTCGCAGCCAGTTAATTTTAAATTTAGTTTTGAGAACCAGTGGCTTAATATAAATCAATAATATTTGAAGGAAGGTACTTGGAATCACGAGTAAATTAGATTGAGGAAAATGGAACTGACTGTGTGAAATTAATTGTTGAGGCAAGTTGTATATGCAGAATATTTTTGTAGAATAACATTTCTCATTTTGGTTGATTCCTCTTGGCTAATTATTTTTCCATAATGTAGCTAAAGTCTCCAGTGATACCAGAAGATCCACCTTTCCAAAACATAGCTAAAGGCTTCAGTAATACCAGAAGTGACTCCTTTTTCCATAATGTAGCTAAAGGCTCTAGTGATACCAGAAGAGAGACCCTTTTCCATATTGTAGCTAAAGGCTCTAGTGATACCAGAAGAGACCCTTTTCCATATTGTAGCTAAAGGCTGTAGTGATACCAGAAGAGAGACCCTTTTCCATATTGTAGCTAAAGGCTCTAGTGATACCAGAAGAGACCCTTTTCCATATTGCAGCTAAAGGCTGTAGTGATACCAGAAGAGCCACCTTTCCAAAATGTAGCTAAAGGCTCCAGTGATACCAAAAGAGCCACTATTCCAAAATGTAGCTAAAGGCTCCAGTGATACCAAAAGAGCCACTATTCCAAAATGTAGCTAAAGGCTCCAGTGATACCAGAAGAGCCATCTTTCCAAAACATAGCTAAAAGCTTCAATGATGCCGAAGAAAGCCATTTTTTCATATTGTAGCTAAAGGCTCTAGTGATACCAGAAGAGACCCTTTTCCATATTGCAGCTAAAGGCTGTAGTGATACCAGAAGAGCCATCTTTCCAAAACATAGCTAAAGGCTTCAGTAATACCAGAAGAAAGCCATTTTTTTTCAAAATGTAGCTAAAGGCTCCAGTAATACCAGAAGAAAGCCATTTTTTTTCAAAATGTAGCTAAAGGCTCCAGTAATACCAGAAGAAAGCCATTTTTTTTCAAAATGTAGCTAAAGGCTCCAGTAATACCAGAAGAAAGCCATTTT
>NW_013665747.1:799553-807314 GCF_000517525.1 Limulus polyphemus
TTGTTTATATAGGAAACCAAATACAACTTCTGGGTAGGAAAGGTTAAAATATATTTTCTTTCAAGTGAAATCACTATTAAAAAAACAATTTCATATTATCGAGTGATATCATTTAAGGCCTCTATATGTTCCCAATAACTGATGGCTTATTTATGATATTAGATATATCCACATCAGATGGTAATTTTATGTATTGGATTAACTGCATTGGAAGATTTGCTCTCTAAGTATTACAGTAAATTATTTTTTTTAAACTCTTATAAAAAAACAAAAAAAAACTATTCTCTTTAGGGGTAGTTATATAAAATCTTCTGTCTTATTTCACATATGATTTTATTTTTATACTAACGTTTATGAAGATTTTTGATTACTTATATTGTGATCTTATTTTAACAGACCAGAACATGTTAGTGTAATGACATCTCTCGGCAATATGCTAGTCAACAGCATTTGGGAAGTCAGTTCAAGATGTCAAGCAAAACCTACTCCCAATTCAAGCCGGTACTGTACTTCTAATATTTAATTTTAATTGAAATACATAATTCTATTGTAACTTTTAAGATTTTTCATTCAATTATTTAAGTTTTTGATGCTATACTTTTGAATAATTCGATCACAATCTGTTATATAGAAATTACTTCATATTGATGTTGTATTATATATATTTCTTTTTAACATACATTATAGTGTTCTAGGAGTTTGGACAAATCCTCCTATTCCTTTTAGTGTTTAGAATTATATGGTACAATAACTGTCTTAGATAATTTTCTTTTTGTTACTAATTTATATAAAAAGTCTTAAGTTATTTAATTAACTCAAGTTTTTGCATTACGATGATCATGTTGTATGCCCATTTGTTCTAGAGAGGAGAAAGAATATTGGATTCGAGCAAAGTATGTGTTTAAGGAATTTCTTGCACCAGTTAATACAGCCTTGTCTCTTGGTGAAGTAAGTTTTCAAGTGAAGTGAAAAATGATGCTATAACTTAATTACTGTAGTGTTTTCTGAAATTATTTATCTGTTGCATTTTAATTGGAAATGTAAAAATGGGAGAAACTTTGGTGTAGTATTTTATCAGTCACATTATAATTTCTTGATACCTTTTATCAATGTAGGAATTTTTAAGTGTCAACTTATCATTTCGGTTGGAAAAATGATTATCTAACTTGATTTTATTCAATAGGTTTATACTTAACCTTTTCTCTGAACTAGATCATTTACTCTGCTAAAATTGGAATGCTGGAATCTGTTGTTTTGTAGAATATGTTGTTAGTGTCTATTTGACTTAACTGGTATTTGCTCAGACATCTTACAAGTAATCATACTGTAGGACTTATTAAAAATACACTTAATGTGAAGATTTGTTAAATCTTTTTTTTTTTCTTTCAGCAACTCATTGATGCAGTTTGTAAGTCTGATTTCAAGTCACTTGTTCTCATCTTGGCAAGTTTAACATCAGATGACCAGGTTAACACAACAGTTAGTCAATGTGATCTCCGAACACCTCTTCATCTTGCTGCAGCTGTAGGTAACCTGGCCGTGACTCAGCTGTTAATATGGGTAAATAGTTGGTAATTATTTAGAAATTTGTATGTTAATAATAGAACCATAATGTTTATACTGCTTTGTGTTTATCAGCAAAGTAATGTAATATTCAATTTAAAACAAGTTATTGGGTAGCTTAATCATAAGGTTTAAGACTTAAATGTCAGGTTTTTATGTCCTTGACTTAAAATTAATGCTTAAGATTTTTGTGCACCTATGATTATATCTTCTCATTAGTACAGGTTTCAACAATTAGTGGATACAAAACTAAATTATAAACTCTGACAAACTTTTTTTCACTCAATCAACTGCAAGATTAGGTTCAGTCAATATGGTACATTCTGGCATATGGAAATATTTTGATAACTCTGTAGTATGTAAGCATACTATGTTTCCTACCCCTTATTCAATATAACATTTTTCAAAATTTCTCTATATACTGAGAATTTATTCGTAATATAGAAAATTGGTTGTGGTAGCTGCTTGCTGATCATAGAACTGAATCATTCAATTAGGCTATCACATTTACTTTCTTGTGGTAGAGACTGCTGTGACATAACACATACTTTATAGAAATAGACAAATCAGGTGATACCTGAAGATTACATCATCGATCCTTGTTTTGTAGTGAAATTGACCATTAGTCATGTGGGTAGTTCCTGTGCTTTGAGAAGAATGACATTGTTGTTTGACATATATAATACCTTTTTTTCTTAGTCTGGAAAAAGATTAAATTAAATTTCAAGATTTAATTTAGAGATTGATTTGCTAGCTAGTAAAAGCACTTAAAACATACTTTTTTATACTGTGATTATTTGTTGAAAATACAAGTTGTTTCATTGTGCTTTGATTGTGTCGTCTCTTTCTATGCTTTGAACTTGATTGAAGTGTTAGGGAATTCACATTTTGCTCTTTAAACATTTTCAGTCAAAACTTCCTATTATTCTGTGGCTCTTACTTGATTACTTGAAAGGAAATTGGTGAATTTGAGAATACCAAAACTCAGTCAAGTACTAATACGAAAATTCCTTTGTAATTGAATAATCAGTTAACTTTTTTTTTTCAAAAGCAGATAATAAGGCTACTAAAAGTTTAATCAAACTACATAAGAAGGAAAAGACCCTTGTTTAAACAAGATGAATGACTTAGCTTGGTATTCTTTGATATATTGTTTAGGCAGAGTATACATGATGAGTATACTGGAATGGGCAGCAACTGCCTGTTGTAATAGACACGAGTGTAGAGGATGACATTTCAAAAGTCTTCCTCCTTTCGTCTTTAGCTTGATAGTTTGAAAAATTTAATTTGTAATAAAGTATCTTCTACATTTTGATTACTATCTCAAACTTGTTCTTTGTAATAGATAACTAATATACATATGAAAATATTTTAAACTGTAATAGTATAAATTGCTTTCATATTGTGTAGATAAAAATTATGAGTTTAAAAAGTTACCCTAATAAGTTTAACATTTGTAAATTAGAAACAGCTAGTTGTTTCTTTATAGGTCTAAAAACTTGAAGGTTGTGCAATAATGTTTCATATTACAACTTTTTTTTGACAGAGTATAAAATAAACTACTGTCTAATTTTCACAGCTAAAGGAATGAGTTTCCAAACTGTATGCAGGAGTACTTATTAGTCTAGTATACAATGAGTTAGTTACAATAATTTTAGAGATTCATCAAGAGTTATAAACATTTGATTATAAACTAGTAGTACTACAGTTTCATGGCATAATAATTTGGGTGTCCTAAATAATAGAAGTAACTATTGACTAAACATAAAGCTGCACTTAGTAGTTTTCAGTATCTGGTGGTATCAGCCCTAAAATCTAGTAGAGCTTGCACTCTCTTAAGCATGGAATCAATCAGATTTTTAATTCTGCCTTAGTCCAGATGCCCCCACGTGTTAAGTTATCCTGTAATTTCTGCTGGGATGCTGGCCATGGTCATTTGGTTCTATGATGCCTATCAAGGTGTGTTACCTTTGTGTTACCAGGACAGCAGTTACAGTCCATTCTGCACCTGTCAGTTTGTGGTGGTGTTCTGAAGGTGTAGCATATTGCTCTGTCTTTTTGTAAGTTATTCCATGAATGATCTAGAATATCTCTATCAAATAGAGACAAGAGGCGTCCTCCTCAGAATGTGGAATTGAGTAACCTTGGATGAATGAAAGAGTTGTGTTGCCACTATACCTAATGCCTGTCCAAACCATTACTTTGAAACCTTCATTCATGAAAGTTGTCTGTAAACACAATGAGTTTAAAAAATGTTTCAAAAACATTCCCATAGAATCTAAACCCATGTGCATCCAAAATATGTGAATTGATGGAAATTAGAATTATCTGTGAAAGCTATACAAATATGCAAGGGTTTAGTTGATCATCATATTACACTAGCCAAAATGACTGCCTTTGCTCACTGCTGTCATCAGTGGCTTCCTTTATCCAGTATACCCAAGTTTATGCAACAGCCATTTGCATAATGCACTGACTTTAGCAGTTGTGTTCAAGGTTTTTTTGCTGGTTGCCAATGGTTAGCAGCTTATTTTGTGCATCAGATGCTAATAGGAGGGTTACCAATGTGTTTTTGAAGCAATGAGATTTACCTCCCCAAACTATTAAATTATCTGATGCACAACTTCTATGAAATTTTAAGATCAACAACAATGCAGCATATGGATTTATCAGCTTGTTTCCTCCCACCTCCACCTTGCAACTAAAACAGTCTCTGCATCTATGGATCATGCTTCTAATCACACTGTGAACAATGGGATTCTATTTCATTCCTCACTCAGTGCTGCCTCAAGCTTTTTCGTTAAAATTTTGTATTTTGTCAAAGGAGGT
The DNA here is from genome assembly GCF_000517525.1 of Limulus polyphemus. Lineage (NCBI taxonomy): Eukaryota > Metazoa > Arthropoda > Merostomata > Xiphosura > Limulidae > Limulus > Limulus polyphemus. Next base: position 803,946 of record NW_013665747.1, read on the forward strand.
TCCAGAGGTTTACTATGGGAATTGGATCAGGATTTCTTACTGGCAGATCCATAATATGAGGAATGTAGTTTCTTGTTAAAAGTAGTCCATCACAATCCTGATAATATTATAACTGTCCTCATCTGACATCAGGATAAAGTCTGGTTCATTTGCATCAATAAAAGGCTATCAACAATTGATTGAACCTGAAGAGAAGAAAGTTCCTTTCTTTCTGAGATGGATAATACTTTAAAATGTGCAGAAATATAAGTCCCTACACTCCCACAATAGAACACAAAACATGCACGTAACTAATCACCCACACTAGCTTGCTAGTTCACCAGTTCTTCTGGGTAATGAGCAGATTTATTCAAGAAAATAATGATTAATAACACATGTTCTTAAAGTAAAATAATAGTATTGAATAATTCTATCCTTAATTCTGATGAGTTATAAGATAAATAAATTTGAAAAGTTACACTTTGCCAACTTATCCCAGTTCGCACTGTAAAGTGTGTCACTACAAATTATTGTCAATTTGCTAATGTAAATAGTTTCTCAACCACTATAATATCTTGCAAAGCCAAAAGAGGAAAAGGCCTCATCAGCAATGGATATAGCAGTGGCATATTATTATACTCTACTTTACTTTCACTCAGAAATTTTATTAATAATAACTTCTCAATTTATGGAATTGCATTTAAGAGTAATCTTTCAAACCATATTGAATGTAATTTTTTGGCATAATATTTTTTTCTTTAATTTAGAATCATCAGATACATGTTATGTGTGTATATAGTGAAGTTAGTGATTTTTAAAGATGAGTCTTCCAAGTTGTAACCTTACATAGAAGGAAAAAATACCTAACTGTAATCATAATAAATCATAAGAAACAGTAACATAAAATTGTTATAAAAATTCCAAACTTTATATTATATTTTGTCATTTTTCTCATAGCTTTTTCATTCAGTCATAGCTCTGAACTGTATATTGCTCAGAATTGAAATGATAGAAACAAGAAACATATTAAACTTTAACCTAAGAACTAGAATCAATGTATCCACCTGCCAAGGGTAATATATAATATAATAGATTTAAAGAAAATCTTTAAGAAGCTTTAATTTTCAAGTAAGTATTCACTGCACAAAGACTATTTTGGATGACACCAGGTGAACTCTGAGATGATTGCATACCAGATGATTAAAGTGATAGAAATCCTTTGTTGTTGATACGCATTTCCAAATATAATGTAGAAATAATTACACAAATCAGTATCACCTTAGGGCAGAAAAGTAGGGGAAATTAAACAAATATCTAGTGAAAATTGGACTAGCAGGGAGAAGCTCAGCAAGGATACACTATCAAATCAATTGTAGCAAAATTATTTCTAGGTCTCTCTAATAACTGATATTCTTTTTATAGTATTTTAATTTTAAGATGCATATGAGCACTTTTAAAAAGATTTCTTTATTACATCAAGCACAGAATTAATTTGCTTTGTTTCTGCCATTATTCATTTCCTTAAAATATGTTCATGTTGTACTTTATTAAAGCAATTCTTATTATCAGAATATAATTTTGTATTTGGTTTCTCTAGCATAATGCCAATGTGAGAGCTGTGGACTCAAAAGGAAGAACAGCTCTTGTATATGCACGAAACTCAAACTCGCAAGCCATTCAAAAACTTCTAATTGACAATGGATGTCCTGATTTTGTAAGTGGTATGAATGCACTACAATATAGATAAGGAAGTTTATTTGACAACTTACTTGCAAGTATCTTGTCTTAGCCATAAAGATGGAAACCAGAAAATACTTTGATACTCTGATTTACTTTTCTGGATATATTTTAATAAAGGAACGTTCTCCATATACATTCAAATTCATATTTTATGAACAAAACTGCAATTAAGTGCATATAACTGTTATTGTTATAACAAAGTTCACTGTCTTTCACTAGTTTAAATTTCAACATGCAATGTAAATATAATAAAGAAAACTTCAGCAATGATGGATCTAGAAATTTTGTTAACGTTGCTTAGACTTTATATGCTATGAAAGGAAACCCTTCAATTCCAGACACTGAAGCAGTTACATGCAGTAATATCTTAAGCAGTACATCATTATTAGTCCTTGTTGTTATATTTTTTAACACTTTATAACTGTCATTTGAGTGTGTTAAGCAAATCCTTGTGTGTTTATAGACATCACAAGTTCATGTTTTATTAAATGGATTTACTCAATCTTGCATGTGATTAAACTTAATGAATATATATCGGGTTCCATGAACTGTAACAACTACAGATGCTAAAATTTCAATTATTACTTCACTCTTTATAGTTGATATTTTAGCTCTCTCACTTTTCTTCAGGTGTTGTATAGATAAGTCTTTCCTTATTTACATGAGTCACAAGCTTATAGATGTATAAAAGAGGGCTTAAATTAACATATCCTTTTCTATAAAATGCCAAAAGTTAAGTGTCACAATTTCCTGGTTATATAAACACTGTAAATGTCACAAGGAAATTTTCTTCTTACCTTCTGCACTAAATTATGAGACATTGAAGAAAAGTGTTAATAAGGTTATTCACAAATAGTATTTAGTGAAGAAAGGCCATAAACACAGTTAATTTGTTAAGTAACATAATGGATGTGAACATAATAATTTGTACAGTACACTTTGCCTTTTATTATATATTATCTAAAGTGTATTAAATATATTAATATCCATAAAAAATTTCTCATGAAAGTTAATAAAACTAAATTCTTGTTCTTGATGTTTATAATATTTTTACAATGTCTTTCATGTTTGTGTAGAAGATAGGTAAGTTTTAAAGTTGCACTGTCTGTTAAGGTTTATTAGTAGAACTGTTAGCATAATATTAGGACATTTTTATATTGATTTGCCCTCTTTGTACATAGGATAAAATTGTGAATATGAGAACTTACAATATTATGAATAAGGCTACCCTTCTCATTGTGACTACAAAGAGATTTGAAAACATGCAACATTTAAACTATTTTTTCTCATTTAAAATGTGTATTAATTGTGAACATTCTGTTCTGAATTCAAGAAAATCAAATTCATTAAACTTTCTATTTTTTTTATTTATTGCTATTATGGTGTGATGCATTTTATGTCCAGTAGTTTTGGTAAGATGCCTAACAATACAATGTTGATCTAAGTCTGGCACAATGGCATTATGCCCCGAGTAAATAAATTTGTCATGTGTACTGAAACATGTATTGAATTAATAATGGTTGGAGACGGCTTGAATGGGTAATGAAGAAAAACTTTAATATAAGTTTAACACAACAGCAAGTGTACAATGTTTCGACAAGGTTTTGTCATCATCAGGTACAAGTAATTTACACTGACACGGATATATAT
>NW_013665747.1:807324-813322 GCF_000517525.1 Limulus polyphemus
ATATATATCCGTGTCAGTGTAAATTACTTGTACCTGATGATGACAAAACCTTGTCGAAACATTGTACACTTGCTGTTGTGTTAAACTTATATTAAAGTTTTTCTTCATAACCCATTCAAGCCGTCTCCAACCATCGTTAGTCTCCAAGTGGGTTCCTCGTCATCGAATATGTATTGAATTATATTTGTCATTGATAATGTGTATGTTTCCATGCTTCTACGGACTTAAATTTTGTTATTTTAATATATAATTAATTCTGTTTATTCTAAAATCAAAGAAATGTGCAAGAATAGGTTCAACAAGTGTTCATTTTAAATTTCATGTCCTATGTAATGTATTTTGTTTTGTGGAAAGAAAGACATTTAATGAGATAATATGAAGCCAATTTGTTTTTTTATTAACCAGAAAAGACTGAAATTTGATAGTTTCAAAATATTTGTCTTCCCAGTCTCTCTTATGCACTTTAAACATTTGTCTTTAATTATAAATTCTCAGAAATCTTTATTGTGTTTACTTTATATCTGTAGATAGCTTCTCACTAATGAAAACATTATCCATTGTTGAAAAAAAAAAAAGGCAGTAGTTATTTGCCAGTTACAACTTAGTTCTTTGGTCTCTAAAATAGTGCCAAAATATTTTATGATAAGGAATTTTTTCAAATGAGTGTTTATTAATCATAATCAAACATTGCTGGCCTAGTCCTAACTGTGAAGCAAAATCATAAACTATTTATAAGGCAATACATGACCAACATCATCCAGCCAACTACTTTGCTCTTTATTTTACTTTCACACATCCTTTTCATAATTCAAGTTTCATGAATTGTATAATTATTAGAATGTTTTTAATGTTTGATACTGTATTACACATTCAATGGTAAATGAAGTCGCGTCTTTCACTAGGCTCACATTCAAATTATGTTAATATTTGGATGTCTTCTGTAAATTATGGTTAAATTGTATGTCTGTTATTTTCTCAATAAATAAAAAAGAAATTAATTAAAAGTTATTAATTCTAATTTTATGGTTATTCATTAGGATTCATTTAGTGGTTTTTTTGAGGTAATGCCAATAGATGCTAATAATGTGTCCATTAAGCTACAGTTCTAAGTCTGTTGAATTGGTTGCTACAAAGATGACAAATAATGTTGGAACTATGAAATGAGCAATGGTGTGGTCCCAAGCTTTGTTTATGAAGAAAAACAAAAGCTTAAATTGAGTATAATATTTCCTTTTAAGTTTTTGGCATCACTAATATGCTCATATAAAGCTTTATCAGCCCTCAAAAGAAATGTTAAGATGTGTAAATTTATCACAATTATTTTGGAGATAATAGTATATTTAGCTGAATGCCAATGTGCAATGTAGTATATGTTAATAAGGAATCATTATATCATAGACTTTGTTCTATTTCAGTTCTATAATCTCACATGTAAATAAAGTTTTCTTTATCTGATCCATGGGTAGATATAGAAAGTAAACACATTAGCATTTAAATATTGAAATTGCTAAAATAATTGATCTTATTTAATTCAGATACAATATAATCTAAAACTTTATATTTTGTATTAAGGTAGTTTGTTGAAATAAAACTGTATTTAATGTTATAGAAAAACTCAATCAATGATCTGTTGAATATTTCACCTATTAGAATGAACCATGAAAATGATAACGTTTGTTGAAACATCGTAGACCATTGTAGTCATGTTTAAGAACACCCTTCAAACTACTGAACTAATGGAAAGTTGACACTGAATGTCATAAGAAAACGCTGAATAATTTTAAAAAAATTATTGATGTTTCTGCATACTGCAATATGGTTTTTAATATATCTGAATAATGTAAGCAACACTTGATTTATACCATTACAGTTTGTTTCTTTTATTGCAATTCACTTTTTTTTTTCAAACATGCAGGACTCATTGTGTTTGTCTTCCTTATTTTTTAATGTATACTAGCCATTTTCTTATTTGTATTTAATTTTGTGAATTATATTTATATATTAAACCTTGTGAATAAAAGTAAACAACAGTAGACCTTACGTAAGATTTTGTATTTAATTATTAAGAATACAACACCCATATATTATTGTAATTTTTATGATATATAGTATTTATTCCACCCCCACCCCCTCATACTTCCAAGATTCTACAACTGTGTATGTATAGTTATTTTGATCGGTAATTCTACTGATGCGTTTGAGTACTGTGCTTTTCTTACAAATTGTATACATTTTTTTTATTTTCTCCTGCTTATAAAATTAATCCTAGTAAGATTTCTGTACTCATTACAACAGTCTAAAAACAAAAACATACCCTATAGAGTAACATGTAAGGTTCAAAATCCTAGATAAATAATAATTACACTGGCAAATATAGGATGGTTTTGTTGCTACATGACTTTGTATTTTTTCACTTATTTTCTTCTAAATAAATTAAGTACGATATTCACTGCTGAATAACAAAATTATACAGTAAATGTCCTAATAAATACATTAAATTTAAGACTACTTTTCTTTGATTTTATTTTTATAAACTTTATTAACATGATATTAAAAGCAATACAAGCTTGTCTGACATGTTAAGTTAAAATAGTTTGTGAGAGTCTTATTATTGAGACAGCATTCAAATTATCCTAAAATGAAAACTATATTTTGTTTTTAATTATACGTATGCCCCCCCCCCCCAGTAGCTTAATAGTAAATATAAAGGCTTTTAGTGCTAAAAATTGGGTTTTGATAACCATGGTAGGCACAGCACAGTTAGCCCATTGAGTAACTTTGCATTTAAAAAACAAACAAAAAATTATGCACGTATAACCTGAATTATGAGTATGATTATGATGAAATGTTTAAAATATCAAAATCGGCGACATTACTCCAGCTTGTTCTTTTGAATTTTTTCCAAAGCTTGAGCAAGTTATCAAGCACTACTGTTTCATCTGCTCCGCGCAGTGAAAAATACCATAATTTTTAAATGATTTTGCGAAATAACATTGCAAAAATATGCGCCCGACATTTTGGCGCGCGTTTGTACATAAAAATAGCACAAATTTCTCGAAGTATTACGGTATGTGTGTTGCCGCCACGAAGTATTACGGTATGTGTGTTGCCGCCACGAAGTATTACGGTATGTGTGTTGCCGCCACGAAGTATTACGGTATGTGTGTTGCCGCAATGTTCGATCATTTTACCGTACTACTTTCGATTTTTTTTCTCACGAGCAAAATGCCGCCTCGGAAAAAAGGGGAAGTCGGATTTTTTTTCTCTCGAGAAACATGACATCCCGCGTCTGAAATAAAAAAAATAGAGGTTAAAATGAAATAATACATATGAACTTTCAGAAATCAAAATTTTGATTTAGCGGAATTGTAAAACAAAGAAAAATAATCCTGGCTTTATGGACTGAACAGGTAACCCTTTGTGTAGCTTTGTGTGAGTATTTTAAAAACTAATGAAACTTGTTACACAATAATGCATATTAAGAATTGAGCAGGTATGTGAAATTTATTCTGTTTTACGTTCTTATGAATTGATATTATACAGTATATGTAAGCGAAGTGAAACTACTTGATGTTAGGACAACCTAAAGAGTCATATGTAAAACTGATACTAGAATTTGAAATTATAGTTCTTATTTCAGCATGGATGTTTATTTTGTAACGCAGTAAAACATTTTTGATACACTTCTCTCACCTACCTATCCGATTCGTCTTAAAAGCTACAGGTGCAAGCCTATTGAAGTGAGTGAACAATTTAGTAATTATTTTTCCAAAGTCCCTACTCTCGAACGTTTGACACTCGTGTAATTTCACTTATGAAATAGCAAGGACTACTTACAACCTTAAAGATGTAGTCTTCTTAGATGTCACCTGGCAAAGTTTCAACACGATCACTCACACTGTTCTCAAATTATTGATACTTTATGAGGATTTAAACAACAATTTTAACTAAAATCACAAGACATTTCCCATAATGATACATATTAACAATATTTCTTTCAGCCTTGCGCCCGCCTCTTTGTTAATTAACGCGTTCAAACCCTTAAATATTGGATGAGTTAACATAAACTACTAGTTCATGTCAGATTCTGATCAATATATCCCGCTTTCTAATGTGTGTTGGTTGGTTTAAGCAGAACCGTTGTTGGAAACATAATATTGTTCTTGGATTTGTTAATGTTAATGATTTCTTTGATTTGGTTAACAAAGAATATTGTCAAAAAATGTCTTTTTGGTGCTTAAGTTTTAAAGAAGTGTGTAAGTTTAGAATCTTTCTGGAATTCTAGGTGGGTGGTATTCTCCGTTGAAAAGTGGTTGTGTACAAAACTAATGTTAATCTGGCTGTTCGGGTGTTTCTAGCATTGCGTTTTTATATTCGACCTGAATAATATCACTCTCGAGAGCCTAGTGATTAGCCAGACTGTGGAACTGAGGTTCCGTGCCCTATTATTGAAAAACAAACAATAAAATAATTAAAATCGCGCTACGCACTTTGGGGCCGCGAGTGCGTTATAAGACGAACGGTTAAATCCCACTATTTTGTCTGACGAGAGTAGCCCAAGATTTAGTGGTGGGACGTCTTAACAAGCTGCTTTTCTTTTGGTCACTTACTGCAAAAATAGAGACGGTTAGTGCAGTTAGCTCTCGTGTAGCTTTGTGCGAAAGTAAGAAACAACCATTTCGTGTAACAAAATAAGTAATCAATGTAAAAAAAAAAAAAATAATAATAATAATCTTAAACATTATATCCTTTTATGGGATATTTCAATCGGTTATGTGTATAAGAACAGAAATATTTGGGTAAAATATTTGTGCAAAATGCTGTTTTATTGTCTTAACCAACGTTATCTTTTATAATCATAAATCTTGTACTGCAAAAACAAGCACATCGTATTTTTCAGTCACAGATTTTTTATTTTTTTTATCTGTAAGAGTAAGTTATAACTTAATTCTAATTCGGGGATCGTCATTAATTGATTGAGATTGACAAACTGAAGATACCGAAACAAAATTTTGGGATTTTGCTAGAGTACACATTTTATTGGCGCTTTGCCAATATTTAGATATAGTCGGTGGTGAAACCAAAAATAGCACTAGGAAGGCAGACAATCAATTTTTAGTTTCAGATCACGCAAGAACACAAACATTTTAAGAGTTAAAAATTCTGTAGAGATAAAAAAATGTGAAACACTTATTTACCAGTAGATAAAACGAAAAATTCCAAACGTTATTGTACTTCGTTTTTGTTTATCGCCTTAATATCTTAAACGTCATTTCACACGACTTTTATACCCTTGGGTTTTTTAAGTTACATGTTTGTATATTTATATCTATTTCTAATGTAAAATACACAAAGTAAATAAACTACATAACTGAAACGCATAAAAGTACACAATTAAAAATCGTCAATGTTTTCCAGCAGGGAAACTGGTTACGAAATTAATACTGTACAAAAAAGATCATTATGCAAAAAATCAGTACATTAACAAAAGTGGTCAGAGAGGATTTTACATGCTTATATATGCTGTACTTGAAAATCTTATCCCTAAAACTATAAAGATCTATATAGTTGTTTAAGTATATGTGACATTACATTTAAGAAGACGGATAACAATAGCGTGCAAAGGGCACTTTTTAAGAATAGCAAGAAAATAATGTTACGACAGCAGAAGTCACGTGACCCCAGTAACACGTCATGAGCTTCTAGAAAATTCATGTCACTTCGTGAAGCCTCGAGTGTTTACTAGATGTGCGGTATTCTTGTATATAAGACCGCCAAGAAGTGACGGCAACAATTTAATTGAATTGCAGACAGAGATAAAGACGACAATTGAATCAAGCTCGTGAATTGTTCGTTCGTTGTAAATTATAGCGTTTGTTTAAGTTATAGCATGACTGTGGAAATTAAGTGTATTGCAAAGTTGTATTGAGAAAGAATAAAGTAGTTTTATTTAAGAAAGGACTTGTATCGCTAAAGTTTCTTCGGAAAGAATTTTTAC
>NW_013665747.1:814322-823604 GCF_000517525.1 Limulus polyphemus
GGAAAATTAACTAACGACCAGAGACGTAACAAATTGGTGTCAGAAGCTGGATAAAAAAAAAAAGAAGATGGAAACGAGAAGTAGCAAATCAAACCACAGCTTAGTAGATTTGACGGCAGCAATACAAGAAAAGCAAAAGAAACTGGAGGAAAAAGAAAAGAAACAAGAAGCGAGATTACAGCAGTGGCAACTAGAACAAGAAAGGAAACAGGAAAAAAAGTCTCCAACAGTTGCAGGAAAGTCAACAACAGTGGCAAGAAGTACAAGTGGAAAACATTGGTAAATTGCAAAGCGAATTATATACATTAAAGGATGATCTATTGTCTTTTACACAAGGAGGATACATTAACCATCGACTTAATCAGCCCTAGACAATGGCAAGCTCTTTCCAGACCCCGCAGCTAGACCCTAATGCAGACATCTTCAGTCCTGTTAGAAGTCACATCCCAGATATGAATGTCAGCAATAGAGGTGATTTAGTACGAAGGAAGCCACAGTAATTCAATGGGAAGGCACTGTGGGAAACATATAGAGCACAATTTGAGCTCCTGGCAGAGATGAATGGATGGACAGAGGAGCAGAAAGCAGTATATCTGGCAACGAGCCTGAAGTGATAACCACTAGAAATACTTGGACAGTTGTCAGCAGATGACAGGCACAACCATAGAGCACTGGTAGCGGCTCTAGAACTCAAAATCAGTTCGAAGTCCACAGGGCTAGGTTTAGGACGAGAGTCCGTGCTAAAGGGGAGAGCCTGCAAGAGCTGGCACAGGACTTGGAAAGTATGGCACACAAGGCCTACCCAACTGCACCACGATGACGGTCAATCCCGTTATTCGTTGGTAAACGAGTAGCCCAAGAGTTGGCAGTGACTAGCTGCCTTCCGTTAAATTAAGGAAGGCTAGCGCAGATAGCCCTCATGAAGCTTTGCGTGAAATTAAAAGCAGTAAATAAAAAAAGTAATATTTTAAATTAGCTAGTTTGAAATCCAGTGTGTGTAACAAACCACATAAGTACATGCTACAATTATCTATTTGTTAGATGAAAAAAAAAGGTTTTATTCATTAATTGATTATTAAAGTATAATTTTTTGGTAAAAATGTAAGAAAATAAAAATTTCTAATTATAATGACTAGAAATATGGAGTAATACTTTCAAAATTTTAATTTTACTGCAACTTTAAATTTTTGTATATTTTCTCAGTTTCTTTTTTCTAGTGAATCGTATGTTTTATTTACCATTTGGCACAACCTTAACTTCGTGTGAGATAATTCATTGGTTATTAAATGAAAAAAGTAGCACAAACAAGAATTTTTCTCCATTTTATTGTGGCTTTCATCTACATTTATACCTACAATAAACGCTTTGTACGACTTACAAAAATATCTAGCGACAAAATACAAAGAAACATATTCCTTTTGTATTATTTGTGCCAATAATCATTCATTTATTATAATTTTTTTACATAGTCTTTTTACCTTCTTTAGGAGTATTTGATAAATAGAATGATTTTGCTATTTACTGAACAGCAATTATATACACTTTATAAGAAAGAAAGATATATATATACGTATAATGAAAGGCTTATATACAACTTAGACAAAATAAAATGCTGTAATCGGGCTAAATTAGTCCAAAATATAAAGTGATGCAAGTGTGAAGCCTAATCTTGCTAACATCAACGAATACTTAAAAAAATCCTTTTAATTAAAACATTTATTATTGAGTAAAAACTTTGATAAAATTATTTGACTGTCGTGTCAACGACCCGCCCTCCCGTGGCACAGCGGCAAGTCTACGGACTTGTAACGCTAAAAAACGGGTTTCGATACCCGGTATGAGCACAGCATAGATGGCCCATAGTGTAGCTTTGTGTTTAATTACAAAGAAACAAACAATCATGTCAAATGTTTCTTATCGTTTGGCATATTTGAGCACAAGTAAATGGTGAAAAATATTTGTATTATTTACAACACAGCAAAACCTGCACACTTGTAAGTTACGAACAAATATAAAATATTCGGTGGGAAGACCAATAACAGCTATGCATCGAACTTCCCCAGTTTCCTTCTTTTTCGTTTCTTAAAATTTAAGTTAATATTTCACTAAATGACAGTGTATTTCAAAGATAAAATACTAATGAATATTAGGTTATATGATAATCTATAATGTAAGATGCAGGACGCAAGAACAAGTTAATTTTGAAAGGTGGATACAAAACCAAACGCAAGTGATACGCTATTCTTACTTGTGATTTTTTTTATGACTTCCATCATTTACATGCTTCGTTACCAAAATTGTAAAGACAATTAGATCAAAATTTTCAACTAAGTTTCTGTCTTTATTAATTCAAAAATATTACTACTGATCAACAGACAAGTCAGGTGCAGAATTAAAAAGCAAGTTATCTTCGCGCACAAATGTTTTTTCGTAATTTACAATCTGGAATGCTTAAATAGAAAAGTATTTGATAAGCATAAAAAATAAATCGACTGTGAAAAACTTACTGATTAACTTGAGCACAAGTTTCGGGGCTAATACTAGTAAAGAGCGGTAGAGTAGTCATCCTTATTTTTTTATTTATATATATATATATATATATATATATATCAATTTTCTTTTACGATCAGACATAAATATGATACATCTACTGATGAATAATGATTATCACATTACCTATACCACGTTCGAACAATAACGCTTCCGCAAATTTCTGAAATTCGAGTGCCATAAATTCCAGTAAAAATATTATAATTATGCCTTTTGTAAAAATTTAAATAAAAAAGAAAAACACTTATACGTTTAGTGTTGTGCAATTTGTTTTCTAATTTGATATAAGAATGTACTCGTTTCAAGAGTAACTGATACATAAGTCACACTGATGTGGTAGTTATGCCCTTTCATTATGAGTGCTATATCAATTAAACTGGTTGTTAATTACACCTTTTCATTACAAGCGGTCCCCCAGTGAAACAGCGGTAAGTCTATGGACGTATATTACTAAAATTTGGGGTTCTAATCCTCGCGATGGACACAGGAGATAGCCCAACATGGCTTTGCTATAATAAAAACTAACAAATCGTTACTAGTGTTATATCAACCAAATTGAGTGGTAGCTGCACCTTTTTGTTACAAATGCTATATTCATGACAATGGGTGGTAGTTACGACTTTAAATTAAGAATGTATATACTAATTTGTGTCTATTTTTTATCCGTTAAACTCTGTACAAATCTTTTCAAAATATCGTTAGTCTATTAATTTTTTCTTAACTTCAATATTTCTGTAATATTTTTCTAAGAATATTGTGGAACTGTGAACAAAACGACACAATAAATGTGAATCAGCTGTTGTAGCAACTGATAAAAAAAATAATTAACGTTACAACTAAGCATAAAGTGTACGTAAAAAGTTCTTGTGTTGATTTTTAAAGTACATATTTTAACAATGTTTTAGATACAAAAGTTTGCTGCTATAAAACTGATAACAAGATAAAACTGTTGTTAAAATGCCTTAATGTGCTTTATAAACCAGTAACCATCAGCTCAAACCCCATTTTACGAACTTGTTCACTGATAATTATCATAATTTCTTATTTTTATGCCTCAGGATTTTAAACAACATTATTATACACATACAGATAAAACATAATGAGGTTTAGTCTTTTGAGAATTGTCCTTTTATAATAATCATTATAAAACAAAGATACTTCATAAATATGTGTTTGGTGCAGATAACAACTTCTTTTGATTCCAGCCAAAAGCATTATGTTCCACACCATGCAAAGCAATAACATCACTTGAAGGAGAAGATGAACGCTGAGTATCTAAGAAGTTTATTTGGGATGGATTTGCTGGTATTGGTAACATACTGGCATCATGAGCTCTGGAAGTGTTAGTAATAAAGCTACAAAACTTGCACATTCCAAATAATCTTGAAATGATTCGATCCAAAGGATCCAGGGAATGTAGCCACTCTGGAAGCCATTTCCAATCTTGCAAGACTAATGGAAGAATACTTGGGCGTTTTTGCTGGATAATGTTGATTGCAATTATAAGGAAGAACAGCAACAGAATAGGAAGTCCTACAGCAAGTAAAACATTTGCACCAGCTACTGAAAGACCAAATACAATAGCAGGAATCAACAAGAACATCATGAGGAGATACAGGATTGAAAACCATCGGTACTTAGCAGTGATGTTACCCAACTGCTTTGCCAGGATAATAGGGAAACGCATAAAAGGGAGAGGATAGAACAGAAGGATTCCATTGATGTTAAAGAACAAATGACAGAATGCCAGTTGGAGTGCATTTTTTATCTGTGCCTTGTCTGCTGCCAAAGCTGCAAGAATCCCTGTTGCAGTTGTACCAATGTTGGACCCTAAGGTTAGAGGATACATCCTTTCCAGGGATATGACTCCAATACCTGCTAGAGGGGTAAGTGCAGAAGTGAAAATTGAGCTACTTTGCACAAGAATAGTCATGACCATTCCAATAAAAATGGCAATGTAACCTACAAACATGGAGAAGGGGAAACGGGGATCTGCATTAACTATTTTTTTAATGACAACAGCAATGCGACCCTTCAGCATGGAATGGAGAAGTTTGACTAGTAAGATGAGACAGGTACAGAGAAGAATTAAAGATACTGCTAACAACAGAAGTCCTATAAAGGAATCATTCCAATTCAAGTCTTTCAGAAGAAAAGTGCCTGCAAAAAAAATATATAATATATATCACCTGGTATTTCAAACACACGATAAAGTAAACTGTAATTTTAGAAATTAACTTGTGACATTTCAGTACAAGGCAATATGTACAATATTTGAATTTCATGTTATAAATATTCAATGCCATATTATTACTATCAAAAAATTAAAAACCAATCCTGTTTTCTAACAGTGTAAGAATAATATGTAGTAACTGCCTCTCTTTTATCTACTAAAATTCAATTACATAGTGCAATTTAATTTTTAAACACATGAGCAAGAATTAATTTACTACCTTATAATAAAACTTTAAAAAAATTGATAACATTTAATAAAGTGCTTTTATCAAAACATATAAGTGATAAAAATAAATTTTAGTTAAACCAATGGTGTTAATAAGATACTTATAAACAACATCACAATTAGGAAAACAGAATTAAGAATTCATGTATTTTCACTTACATTCACTGATGCAATCAGTTCCATTCTTTTTGCAGCATCGTTTGATGAGAGACATATTTCTGGCTGTTTCATCTTTGTTGGCTATTGCTGTTATAATACTTTTGTCAAGCTACATGGAGGAAGCAATCCATATCAATAAACAAATTCCCAAATCAAAATTATTAAACCTGACTACATTGAAGGTCTTATGTATGAAAAACTATAACAGTATTATAAGTTCTAATTAAAGAAAATTATAATCTTGGAACCTCTTCATAAAATTAACTAATCATGGGATTTTAGTCTTAAAGTAAGCAAAATTTTGCCTAGATTTAAGAATCAAATAAAGTAACTTCTGAAATTGAATGTTTGATTTAAGCTCTAGTCAACTGCATGCAGATTTACTCCATTATTTGAAATTAATTGCAATCACTTGTATGATTGAATAGTATGTATTATCCATTCACTTGAGAGTTTCTAATAAAAATTCCAATGTTTTCATTGTAAGAGGTTTGAGAATAAAATTCATTATTTGTGTGTTAATTTCATGGTAGAGACTGAATCTTCCATTTTGTTCTTTTATTTTTACTCACATGAAAATATTTTAGGAATATCATATACGAATGAATGAAACTAAAAACAATGAAGAAAAATATTGAACAATACCTGAATTATAGTTTTTGTGAATGGTTTGGTCAGCTTTTTAAGAAAATCCCGATCTGCTTCTTTATTTTGCTCCCACTTTGTATTTTTCAAGATTTCACTTGTCAGATGGTATAAGTATCCTATATAAGAAAACAGTAATCAGTTTAAAGGAAAAAAACACATCAAAGTAATAGGATAAACAAAATTTTCTAGCTAAATTAAGAAGTAAAAATGTACAAAAAATGAACTAAAAATCAAACTATTTCTTGACAAAAATAATTAAGAGCAATAACAAATTCTGTGAAAAAGCATTACAAAACTAACATTTTCCAAGATATTTTCATTAATATTTTGAAAGAAATATAAAATTCACTATTTCTTAAGTAATATCTAAACATCTGTGGTCATCACAATTGTTTCTCCAAATTTATATTATGTACATTGAAGGATTTCAAAAAATCTGTTCACCACAACGTTATCTTATAACTGCCTAAAATCAGGCTGCATTTTTAATAAGAAATGGCCAAGTTGTGTATTTTTTAATAAAAAAATTTTAAACGATTGTTAGTCACTTTAAAATTTTAATTAATTCAATTAAATGTGTTGTAACTAATCCATTTATTGTAGTTTGAAGAGCACACAATGTTTGAGTTGTTTTTGGAAAGATGAGTGTTACTAAAAAGTTATTATATGAAAAGAAATGCCAAATTTTCTTTCATAAGCAGACTGGGCATGGATTGTAGATCCAAGGATCCATGTATTTCGTGTCCCATTGCCACAAAAAAAAAAAGCTTGGCTCCTCACTTAGAAGCCACAGGTGCATTACAACTGACTGTCAATTCCCACTATTTGACTGGAGTAGTCCAAGAATTGGCAGTGGGTGATGTTGACTATTTTCCTTCTTTCTAGCCTATAAGTTCAAGATTAGAGATGGTTACAATAGGTGGGCCTTGTCTAGCTTTGTGCGAATATCCAAAACAAAAACCTTTTGCAATCATGATTTTGTAGGAAATTTCTATTGTTGGCATACATTAGCTCAACAGATTATGTGTTCGTGTTAATGTGTTTTATGCTATATTAGTTTAATCTTAATTACCTTAATTTTCACATTTCATGGAATTACCTGTAGTGGCCTCTAGGGGTAAAAGGAAAATTACTGTCAACCAGTTAAACATGTCGTGTACTGTAGCAGCTGCAAAAGCCCGACGAAACTCGTTTCTCTCTGATGCCTGCATCAGTGCAACAACAGTATTTGTCATGGAAGTTCCTATGTTTGCTCCCATCACAATAGGGATGGCACTCTGCACTTTTATTACTGAGGAAGAAAATAATGGAAAATGTAAACTTCCACCCTAACAATTAATGTTTGAATATTGTATTTAAAACCAAAAAATCTGATAGTCGAAGTTTTTCAATTTGTTTTCTTCTCTCAGAAAATACAGTTTTTAGACGTTTATCATATGCGCGGTTATTCTATAATATATTAAATATTATCTCTTCCAATAGCTGAAACAATTTTCAGATTTAAGAAAACCAGTTTTGTATTATATTTTCAACATAATGAATCTGATAACACGAACCTTGTTTATATCTGATTTTTATTTTAATATATTTTTGTTTTGGGAATTTAAATCCTTGACTAAAAATATGAACGAAAAATAAAGCCTTACTGGTTATATCAGGTTATACACATCCATCTTTTTGTACCCATGGAAATACAAAGATATATCTCTTGGATAAAGAATTATACTTATAGGATACTATCATGATGCTAACTAAAAAAATAATTAATAGACTAGCTAACCATTGAAGATTAACCCTGATGTCTGAAAAGGTATTCACAAACCATACTTACAGTCAGCCCCCACCATTGTGATGATAATTGATGTAGAAGTTGATGAGCTCTGCACTAAAACAGTTACAAGAACACCGATCATTAATCCCACGACAGGGTTGGACAACAACTCATTTTTAGAAAGAACATCTCCTGCTACTTTTCCTCCAAGAAGACGGAATGCAGAGCTAAGAAAGTCCAGTGAACAGATGAATATGTACAGCAGTAACAACAGGGCTCCAAGTTTGAGAAAAGACTGGAGTATTCGTACAGCTTTTCCTGATCCGGAGAGGTCTGTAATAGTAAAAAGAACGAATATAATCATAAATTCCATTGCACCTTCTGTAACATATTTTGTAACATTTTTTAAATGCACAATTTAAGAAATAAAATACTCATCGAAATGGGATTTATTAATTATAATACTTACCTTAAAATAATATTTCCTTATACCTACGAATAAGAAAAAAAAACAATTAAATAGAAACAATCGCAGCTACAGTTGTACAAACATTATATAAAAATTATATGCATAGTTCTGACCTACGAAGAGATAGAGAACAAGCATTCATCACAAAAAAATACACGTGGCGTAATATATACATAAGAAAAAATATAAACATATAGTAAACGTTTCTTTAGAATATTCTTGCCAAAATACGATAAATCACATAAGATATAACTATAGGTATACAATTATACTGTAATAAATATAATAAAAGTACACAACTGAGTATATCTAATTCCGAAATAATTTTCATAAAATATAACTGTTGTTAGAGTTTATATATTCATGGGCCAATTCACACTAACTAAAGTCCAGGTAGTGTCGCACAGGTTGAAATATTTCTTTTGGCAGACATAAAAGTGATAACAGTAAATCTTAAAACCATAGTGGTCCAGAGAAAAATACCTTTTTATTAATGTTTTGTATTCAACAAAGTGTGTACCGGTATTTCTAGGTAAGGTTTATTTGCCTAAGAAAGCTCAATGCACACTTTACGTCAGTAATTATACAGTATAATAAACCAATAAGAAGAGGACAATTTAAAATCGTCGCTAAGGCCAACAGTAAACATTAACTTCGGAAAATGGGAAGATAATAGATCAACAGACTAAAGTCGAAGATGAACGAGCCAAACACAATGGTTCGTTTATTGTTTTATATCCATATTATTGTATCCAAAACCAATATCTTTTGAAAAACAAACAACAAAACCTTTAAATCTATAAAACAGTACTTTGCTACTATATTCAATATTATATAGATTTAACTATTCATAATAAGTGAAACATTCAGTAACACTTTAACAGAAGTGGCTAACATACAAGATTAAAAAAAAGGTGTTTCCCTGAATGCAATTTGTTGTGATTAGAAGCGAAAGAAAGTGACAAAACTTTATTACCGAAGGTGTACTGTAAATATTAATAACCTCAGCGTTTTTACTAGAAACTAGGATCAACGAATAAGCTTAGTATTCCAAAAACTGTTTAATTTCCAAGTCTAAGTTCAAGGTAGGTCCAGTTCAATTTACTCTTTGATCAACGTGTGTTATTGGATTATACTAGTTTCGGATAATTCCACTCCAATATAGTGTATAGGTTTTTCTCATAGTGACTACAAAGCACGTTCACACCAACAGTATGTTTGATA
>NW_013665747.1:824010-827845 GCF_000517525.1 Limulus polyphemus
TATCAAACATACTGTTGGTGTGAACGTGCTTTGTAGTCACTATGAGAAAAACCTATACACTATATTGGAGTGGAATTATCCGAAACTAGTATAATCCAATAACACACGTTGATCAAAGAGTAAATTGAACTGGACCTACCTTGAACTTAGACTTCAAGATTAAACAATTCTCAGAATACTAAGTTTATTTATTATACCTGCTATTGTGCAGCTATATAATGTGAAGAACTAAACAGTGGCCAATGACACATTTTCTTCACTTCACCTATTCAGTGTATAGATTTTTCTCATAGTGACTATAAATCACATTCACATCAACCGTATATTTGAACTAGGTTAAACCCTGACTAAATGTTTCTACAAGTTTTTTCTTCAATTTTCTAAATACTGGTTTATGCTGATACATAATTTATAGTTTTTCAAGAGCTTCTGGAGTATAATGAAGAGATTATTCTATTTTTTCTATAGTATTTAACTAACTATTATTTAAGCATACATATAATCTTTTTATTAATTCTTTACTTTTGTATAAGAACTAAAATGCTTAATTATGTAGCAGTCGGTAAACAGTAAAGACTTTTGGGAGAAAATTACACTTTGCGATAAGCTATCTACTTAGTATAACATAATGTCCGTTTGTACAAAGATATATTTTTAACATGTTCTTATTTATACTTTAGATGTTAAATGGGAATTATGGAATAGCGACTTTTTATTTGATTGGTTTGAATACGTCTGAGCATCCAGTGAGCGCATGACGTCATATGTCTGCAATGCATACTCGAGATCAAGCTGATGACCGGTGCAAACCGCTTTGCTGGGAAGCCTGCCAGCTAGTGCGTATCGAGTTGGTCATATTTTTGGTACAAAAATTTAAAATTAAGACTCTTTAGTGACTACATTAAAAGTCTATCGTATCAAAAATGCAACATGTTAATATTTTACATATTATTCTATTTACTATACAGTTTCGAGTGTCATTACAGATTCGTTCACCTCCTATATCATAGTTTTTAAAAGTTTAATAAAATGACGACTGATAGGAATGAGAAATAAATACCATATCTTAACGTGTGTATGCAGATCATAACTAAAGTAATAATTCAAATAAAACTCCAATATACGGTAAGATATTTAAAAATACACCCTAGTAACTATCGGCACACTAATCTCCATGTTTTCAAGATCGACATTGCCTGTGAAAGGCACATATTGTTAAAAGTAATAAACAATTAAAAACCTTCAAAATATCGTAAGAAAATACAACAGGAACAGTCTCTATTCTAGATACTAAGGTAGAAAGATGTACTCTTGTTCGAAAATATAACTATAATAAGAAATACAGGCCTTTGTTTTCTGTTGTGAGATAAAATTATTAAAACAACATACAAACACAACATACTACAAAACTGTATAATGTGCTGTATTGACTTTGATTTTATATCAAAATCTACATCACGTTTCACCTCCCTTTTCTTCTACTTTCCAGCAAAGCATACACGCTGAACAAAGCAGACCGACTATCATTAGTTAGACAGTGTCCATGGATCCGACAGGAAGTGTTTAAACTAGTGTTTACCTGACCACTTGACCCCTTGGTCCTTCAGTTCAGGCAGAGCCCATGGATCTAATTCCGGATCACATTCAAATATATGCTCTGCTGTCTGCTGGCCTAGCTGACTGCCTTTTTCATTGGCTTGGGCCGGCAGCACGTCCCCAATATTTAGTTTGACCTGGCGTTGGAACGGTAAAATGTTAAATTCACAATTTGATCAGCCCCCCAGTGCCCCCGTAGTAACATCATGACTCGGTAAGAAAGAAAAATAACATTCTACCTACCTGATTCATGACTTCTGTCTTTTCAACATGCCTTTCTCCTAATGTTTCTTGTGTAGCGGTCATATTATTATTAGTCTCAAATCCTACCATTCAGCTTACCGGCATACCGGCGAGTGCGAGATACGTGTATTTATAATAGGAATGATGCAAGAAAACGTCACAGTTTGATCACGTGACTTATTTCATTAAATAATCCTTTCGTAAATAACGTTTTATTTCATAATAAGCAAGTTCCTAAATATATTTATGTAAGAAGCAGCTATACAGGCGTATTGAAAAGTTTTGTATCTCACAACTAACTTGTTTTTTACCTTCCATAAACAATTCGTAGAAAAAAAAAATCTGTTTTAGCGGAAGACCACATTCATTTATACGTTAACGACTCACAGGAGGCTTGACACGACACACCGTTTACAAAGCTTCTGTGATTGGTTCCCTTACATAACGTCTTGTTTCACGTGACAAACTCGTGTACATGATGATACGATTCAGTGAAGGCTCCAAATGGCTACAGGAACTTAATGCGCATCAAAACGGCAAACAACTTTCAACATTAGAAGGGATTCCCAAGTTTCAAAATATGTTTTTAGGGAGCACAGTCTTAGAAGAGTCCGATTGACATATCTTCCTGGTTAAAATTCAAAACACACGAGGAACGAATCAACAAAACTCGAGGTATTATCTGTGCTAGAATATTTTGATTGAAAATGTTCCTTGTAGTATATTTCTAAGAAGTTTTGGAATGGAAATTCCACTGGAAATGAAAGGCACACTTTTGAGTCACAAGGTTGTTAAATTTCAACTGACATTCAGCTAGAATTTCTAAGTATTGTTTATAGACGGTGACATTTTCATCACTTGGATCTTTTTGTTACATAACCCATTTAAACAGTTATGCATGTACAACACAAAGAAATATATCACAAACATTTCCACTTTCAAGTTTTTGAATTGAGAAAATAGACATAAACTGTACGCACGCATCTCAATGATGTGAACTTTTAAGGTGACTAATATGGGACGAGTGCTAACTCATATTCTTGCATTATCTCCATAATTTTGAGTTCTTCAAAAATGTCAGAATTTCGTTTTCTCCAACAAAAAAGCATTAGCTTCGTTTTGTTTTCTGAAACTGTTTGTCCACGAGCTTTTGGCCAATGTGACAGACCGAGTGTTAAGTTATGGAAACGCATACAGGTGTAAAGAAATTGATAAATAATAAGGAAAACAACAAGACAGGCAGACAAATTACCAAAAAGAATGGTAAAAACATCTATTAAAATTGAAACTAGTTAGAATGATTGATAAATAGAAAAACTGATAAAATACTAACGAGTTGCTAGATACTGAAATTGGCAAACAACTGATGAAAAAGATGCGCTAACATACGAGGATAGGGCAATGACATTCGCAATTTTCTGTTTAAGGAATATCTAGTAATGGTCTGTAGTTCGCAAAATCATAAACGACGACATATAAGAATACAATCAAAAGTGAAACAAGTATATAGTGACACTACATAGTTATCCAATAGGAATTAAAACAAGTCCATAAAGTAACGACACATAATTATCCAATCGCAACTGAAACAAATACAAAGTTACGACACATAATTATCCCATCGAAAATGAAACAAATATATAAAGCGACGACAGATAGTTATCCAATCAGAACTGAATCAAGTATATGGTAGCAACACATAGTTATCCCATCAAAAGTAAATGTATTGTAAAGTGACAATACATAGTTATCCAATCAAAACCGAATAAAGTCTATAAAGTAACAACACATAGTTATACATCAAAACTAGGTTTGTTATCCAATTAATACTGAAAAAAACAAAAAAAAACACATAAAGCGACGATGAATAGTTATCTAATCAAAACTGAATCAAGTATATAGTAACAGCACATGGTTAATCAATCAAAATTGAAAGAAATATAAAGTGACGATACATTGTTATCCAATCAAAACCGAAACAAGTATAGTTTGTTTG
>NW_013665747.1:827967-831039 GCF_000517525.1 Limulus polyphemus
CGAAACAAGTATAGAGTGACGATACATTGTTATCCAATCAAAACCGAAACAAGTATAGAGTGACGATACATTGTTATCCAATCAAAACCGAAACAAGTATAGAGTAACGACACATAATTATCCAGTTATCAACACTGCTAATTTAGTAAATCTAAAGTGATTCCTAGTTGTTTATAAATTGGTGTTCTTTATGTTTTTAATGGACAATTTTAAGTACCTTATATTAATTATGTTTTTGATTTTCTGCCATTTTTGCATAAATATATGTAAAGTGATTTATTTTCATTGAATCTTATAAATTTTAGTGGTGACAAGATACATTTCTGAAACAGCAGAACGTGTTATTTTTTTATTTTTTTTATATTTGTAAGTTTCATAATCAACGTTACAAAGATACTTCGTTGGTTTCAATTATACGTTTTCTAAGATGATTCATGGCTCAATTTTTAATTATGATATTAAGTTTATAATTACGTTAACCTTTGTAACAATTGTTGTTTTGTGTTATGAATAATAGTTGAGTGTTGTTGTTTTTGTTTTGTTTTGTAATTGTATTTAAACGTTTTGCCCTACAGGCTGTGATTGATATCTGACTTGCACAGTAATCCTATGTGAATTTTCTATAATGTTAGTGGTAAATCTTGAGAACAATTTCTTAAACCTTTCAATAGTGATTGTGTTATTGTTCTCTGTGAAAGATTATGGCTATGGTAAAGTATTACTGAGTGTGCTGCGTTCTGTGCATTGGATATGGGACCTGCCTGTATTTATATCTGTGTAACAAACTACAGAAAAAACTGAAAAGTACGTTTATACTACAATATAGACAAATATGAGAAAGACTCAATCATCCTGAAATCTTCACGGTGATATTTTGTTAGTTGGTCACGAAATATATATGTATTTGTTTTATTTAAATCGAAACAGTGTGGAGAGAATAAACTATCTAGTGTACAATTCCATAGCAGTTATTTGTATGTCTTAGAGGAAGGTTTGGTTATAATTTTTTAGGTTTGAGAAGTAATTTTGGAATTTCTGTTCTGAATGAACATGCCATTATATTATATTATGAAATCGTTTCTTGGAAACTGTAAATCATATGCAATTACATTCATTGCTGTAAGGAAGGGAGCCTTCTCAGGTATGTTTAGACATTCATGACTTATAATAACAAAACTACTTTTTATGTTTATTTTTGTTAATTAGACTTTTGGTTTTACAAAGGAGGTTTAGAATTTTCAAACACATATTTTATATCTTGAAATACTAACTCGATAGAATATGATTGCGGAAAACTTTCCAAAAATATCTTTATGATGAACGGTGGAAAACTTGATCGAACTTATTACTGTTAGTAACGAATAATTTATTATATTAATATTTCTATTTAAGTAACTAAAATTGAATCAACTAATATTTCTGGAACTAATAACTGTTCTTGCATTATTCTGAGTAATTAAATTAATGCTTAATATCATTAAACTTACTTGTAAACTTATTGAATTAGTTTAAGTTATGATAATGTTTTATAAAAAAAGTGGCTGAGATCTACTATCTTTACTAAATATACTTAACTGTATTATAAATATATATATATATATATAAATCCGAAGAAATTAATTGTATAAAATTTCCATTTCAAGGAATATTCGATGATTTATATTGCACACCAAAATTCAATATTTGTTATACAAAATAATAAGAATAACAAACACAATACCACCAGACAAAGCCAAAAGCTTTACATTTTGTATGAAAAAAAAAACAAAAAACAAGAAGAAAAAACGTGTAACTTTTGTAATATGTTCCTTTTATACCTGCAATGCAACACCGAAACCTTTCTACATAAGTACTGGGATTAATACTGATTTTAACGTTTTAACCGCAGCGAAGTCAGTCAAAGCTCCATCAAAAGCACTTTCCGTAAGCTACGGTTTTATTAAAGGTCTTCCGAACGTTCCGCTGGTTCTTTTTAATTGAATCATTACAAAAATGTATCCACAAGTTAATAGAGCAGTGTTAATTCACACTGAATATTAAACGTTTTAAAACGTATATGATATGTAAAATAAAAAGGAATACAATGTGTTTGACTCACCCTAATATCAGGGCTTTCATTGTTTTCCTAATTTGTTTTTCTTCGAGCAAATTAAGCTGGATGAATATAGAGTATAAATTCTACCACGGAATTCAACCAGTTACGGGCTGGGTGAATTCCACCCAGCTCATAACCAGGAAAGTATCTATGAGAATAATTGTACTATAATTTTTGAAAATGTAAGCAAGTCTTTACAAAATTTTGCAGATTATTATTAAACATTACAAGGATTTCATACACAAAATATCTGGTTTTTGAATTATGTTTAAGATTCTTTTATTAAAGATATGCTCGTGAATTTTTTCTTTCAGAATGTTGACTATCCAACGTACAAAGTAATTTAGATTTTAATATTATAAATACTTTTCTTTATCTGAAATGTGTCAAGTTTAATTTGCGTAATCTCTATATCCTGCTAGATAATCATCTAACGTTCTTTTTAAATTAAAATTTTATCAATATTAACTCTATATGGTGTTGATCAATTTGACCGACCTCGTAACCATCATAAAAATTAGGAAATAAATCTAAATTACTTTTTTGTTCTAGAATAACTGCAAGTTGTAATAGGAAACCACAAATGTTTATAATAACTTAAATCTCTTAGCAGTATAAATCTATTTATATTTATGAATTTTTGTTTTATTGACCTTTGAACCGTGTCTGACGAAAAATACCCCGACAGAAGTTGAAAATTACATGGCGCACATGGATCGACATGAACCTATCGAACACCGTAATGCAGAAGCTTCTGGCGAGTATACCCTATGAACGTTTTTTATTATTTTTTTTCATAATCTTACCTAACAACTTTCTATTTTTATGATTTTAGTTACTTTTATGATAATAAAAAGTTAAAAAAATGAAAAATAAAAACCTCGTAACTAAATATCGAACATTTTTATTTTCAGTAAAGCTTTATATGTTGTTATTTTTTGTACTGTAATATCTATACTATTATTCTGCTTGTTTGT
>NW_013665747.1:831758-840367 GCF_000517525.1 Limulus polyphemus
AGTGTTAATTTATCTCTTTATCGAAGTTAGGCCTAACATAAGTTAAATTTTTATAAAGTACGGCCTATATACAAGTGGATTTACACATTTCGTTGTCTACGCTTACAATTCGTTTGTATTGTGCTAGAAATGTTATATTTAAAGAAGTGCTGTTACGATAAAGATACTAATTTGACCGGAAATGTTTTGCGGGTCTCTACTAATTATACTTATTTTCTCCAGGTTGTTAGGTAAGTAATCAAAGTATAACAAAAATAAAGGTTGCAAAATAAAGTGTATTGTTAGTAGTGATTACAAAATTTCAAAGTACTTATAGTCAGAGTTTACGCTTTCACCTTTTCACACTTATTTTCTGTAGTTATTTTATTGCTAGTAGATGAGATACAAATTAGAAGAAACAAAATGAATAGTACTCTGTTCTTTTCAGTACAGACAATAAAGTTCCAAGTAAATCTCCCGAGAGTTTCTTCTAATCTTTTTTACACCTATTTCGTATTGGTATTCTACTGTTAGCTACACGAGGGCTATCTGCGCTAGCCGTCCCTAATTTAGCAGTGAAAGGCGAGATGGAAGGCAGCTAGTCATCACCACCCACCGCCTACCCTGGAGTTACTCTTTTACCAACAAATAGTGTGATTGACCGTAAAATTATAACGTCTCAACGGCTAAATATTGAAACGTGTCTCTTTAAAAAATACGTTCTTGAACTTTAAAAACAAATAACATCCATTGAATACTTCGCTGGTGGTATGGGAGTTCACGCGCCCGATGTGCAATCAGGGATATATTGGATTAACCATTAGAAGGTCCTACAGTCCAGTAAAAGAACACTGTAGCAATAAAATCTACAAAACCAGAAATATTACCAGCCACTGTCTAAACCTACAATACCAGTAGTATTACCAGTCACTGTCTAAACGAATTCGATGTCGTGCCTATCTCCAGTTTTTATGGCGTAATTCTCCATTCCTGGTAAGAGTTTCATCTTAGAATTTCTAGAAACTCTTGCTATTAAGTTAAGAAAACCAGATCTTAACAAGAAGATGAACACGCTACCACCAAATCTTCAAATGTGAAAACGTAAAGAAAATAAAAGAACATGGAGTTCCGTCTACGAATGTTAGGATCGAATAAAATGACTTTAATAAGTATCTCCAGCAAGTAAGAATATGAAACTACACCCTATACTGATGTTGTATCTAGTGTGAATTCCAATTTTTCTTGAAGTTTACAAACTATATTTTCTTGTTTATTGTTTAAAACATTTCACACAGTTTAAGGTCGTGATATTCTTAATAATTTCGGTGAACACCACGTTTAAAATAATTTTGTTAATAAAAATAGATTAATAAACAATGATTTTTCTTTTAAAAGTAAGCCCAACCAATACAAACAAAATACTGGGCATTGCACTAATAAAAGACTGAAAAATATGATTTGTGGAATAAACCAAACATGGTAGTAAGTTCAAACAGATATTATTTATAACAATGTTCGTAAAAATATATGAATATCTTTTGAAACTGAAAAATCATTCAGTTCTTATGAACTTCAGTATCCATAATGATTATACTGTAATTTCACGCATTAAAGCAGAGTTTGTTTTAAGCACAAAGCTACGCAGTGTGCTATCTGAGCTCTGCCTACCGCGACTATCGAAACCAGAATTGCAACATATCAGCTTCTGTGTTTACCGCTGAGTCACCGAAGGGGTTAAAATTTGTTAGTCGTCCCTAATTTAGAAGTGACAGACTAGAGGGAAGGCAGCTAGTCGATACCATACATCGCCAACTCTTGAGCTACTATTTACCAACGAAAAGTGGGATTAAAGTCACATTATAACACCCCTACAGCTTAAAGGGCGAGCATATTCGGTGACGGGATTCAAACCCGCGATCCGAATATTGCGAGTCGAGCGCCCTAACCAGCAGGTCATGCCAGGCTGGGGCTTAAAGCAGGGAGTTTTGAGTGTGTATATACATATATATATATACCTTTAATGGGGTGTGTGGTATACGGTTAATGATGAACTAAATATAGCTAATGACTTAACTTCTTAGAACAGATCACAGCTCTTTACTTTATAAACTGTGATGAAAATGAATTTTCTTGATTTTTTTACTGTGTTATGCGTGCATTCAGTAAATTAAATAACGGAAGTACAGTGCAATAACAAAAAAAAGAAAGACTAAAAACACGATTTCCGATCATATGCTTGATCTAATGGTTGGTGATTGATACCAAAAACTTTGGGAATATCAGTAACAGATGCTCAAAAAAAATTAGTTTTGACTTCCTTCTTCGTTTTCATAGTTTAAATTGGTTTAAGAGTTTTCAACTATTAAGTGTCATAAAAAAATGTAAATTGCTATCTATTTGCTGTAACTGTTATATCGAGCAGTTGAAATCGGGCTAAGTATGACATATTTTAGCTATTGGTTTTAATTCTAACAGTTTTAATTTTACTCTTGTTTGGTGCTTTAATAAATATTTAAAAATATTTTTCTATACGAAATATTATTAACGAGGGAAATTTCTAGAACAATGATTATTATAAGCAAATATGAATCAATACAGAAGTGAGAAATAGCATAGTATTAAAGCATCTTGAGAAAAAATGTTTAATTAAAATCTCCTGACTGTTTTATTTGTTTAATAGAATATTGGAAATAAGCTAATGTTATTATTTAGCTAGAATGTTTGATAGTAAGTTTGGTTTTGTTGCTGTTAACATTATTTGAAACTTAAAAGTTTACAAACGAATTTTAAAATATCACAAAAAATTCATATAATAGATATTCTCATAATTTTGCGTATCATTCATATCACTAACACTATTTAAAAATTACTTAAAAGTAACTTAATTTTTACGCAAATATTTACATACCAAGTAATGCTTTATGGATATTTCAATAAAGTAAATATTATAGCTTGTTTCAACAATATTAGTGCACTTAAAATAAATGAAACATCTGTGTTTGAAGACATTTAATTTAAAGAAATAGCGCACTTGCTTGTAGAGCCTAAATTATCATTATTATCATATAATATCGAGATCGTAATTCGGGGAAATGGGAACGATCAGCGATTAAAACTACTTCAATTTGGTCTATAGATATGTAGCAATTGTATACTCATTGTTAATTTACTTTTTACCATTTTCCAAGATAAATTTATTTTATTTGGGATATTTTATTGTAAAATATTCCTAAAATGATTATCTCTGCGTTCTCAATAAAATAAAAAAACCGACAGTAAATATCAAGTTATGGCAATAACTTATTAAAATTAAAAGCAAGATAAAATAATGAAATAATAATATAACCATATTATTCGAAACGAAAAATTAACTAAAAACATCTATGTCTACTTAGCTACCAGCTGTAAGCTACAAACAGAATCTGGTTTAATACTTTTAATTTTGAACAAGTTATTTAAGCTGAAAACAAAGGTCAGTAAACGGAGCAGAATCTGAGACTCTACTTTACGACTGAAAGCACCGACCGTACTTTACATGAAATAAATCCACAATATAAAAACTGCCCCCCAATGGCACAGCGGTATATCTGCGGACTTACAACGCTAGAATCCGGGTTTCGATGTCCGTGGTGGGCAGAGCACAGATAGCCCATTGTGTAGCTTTGTGCTTGATTACAAACAATCAAACAAAAACTAAAATAAGAAGCATTTCCCTATATATGATGTTGTCGTTTTAAAAAACTTCAGAACGAGGAATCGTGATTCAAAATTGTTAAATATAGAAGGTTATTAAGGCTACTTTCCAAATTTCGTGCATCCTTACTTTTGTTTTTATTCTGAATGAGAGAAATTTGTTATTTTTTAGCATTCAAAGCGGTATAATATTTGTCATTAAAGTCGCAGAATTTCCTTCACAAATTTTCTCATATCACAAATACAATTAAAAAGTTAACTATACAGTGAAACAAATCTAGGCAATTTTTACAAAGAAAACATGAAAAAAATAAAGCTTTGTACAGATACACTATATGAAAAGAACAAAATTCAAAAGTTTGATTAACATTTAATTCAGGACTCATCTTGCGTATCCACAAATTTTCTTTAATGCGGAGCATTTCTTTACTATGTGCACTCTCCAAAATGTTAAAGTGTCTTGAAGTGACATTTGTGTCACAGTCCTGTAAACAGTGGCGAAGGATGGACGACTGATTATATGCTGTGTTTTGCGCATGCTCTTTAAACGTGAGCTCAGCAAGCGTATTGTAGTGCCCACATAGCCAAGGTTACACCTTGGACATGTAAATTTGTATATGACGTAAGAGTGATGCGTTATGGGAATCCTGTTTTTAAATTAAAAATAATTACTTAAATGAAACATCGGTTTAAAGACAATTCTATACTTAATATGTGTGTAAATTTTATTATTCAAAATAGATTTACTTTTTTCCTTAATTCTGTAGAATGATTACCAGTAAATGATAGAATGCAATAAACTATTTCTTTGTTTTCCTCCTCTTTACTAATTTTTGAAGTGTACAAAACTTTTAAATAATTCCTGATAACACTATCAGTTAATTGTACAGGAAAACTATTTTTTTTTATAAAACAATGTATAGGTTTTGTATTTCTTCATGAAAGAGGAAAAAGAACTAATTATGTTATAAGCCAGATGAATTAAATTATGAATTAGGTTCTTTTTAAATTCAAAACGTAATAAACTATCAAAATGAAAATATTGTCCTGTAAAAGTTGGCTTGTGATAGCACTTAGTGTTAAAACTTCTACCTAAGTTAACAATTATTGTATCAAAGAAAGGTAAGCTATTAACTCTTTTTTTTTTTCAACTGTAAATCTAATATTGTTATGTTTATTGTTCAGATAATTTTGAAATTCTTGAATATCAATTATATTCTTAAAAGCTACAAAACTATCATCAACATATCTTCTATAGTATATAGGTTTAAACTTTTCCGGACAACACATGCGCAAAACACAGCATATACTATAATCAGTATTCCATACTTCGCCACTGTTTACAGAGCTGTGACACAAATGTCACTTCAAGGCACTTTAACGTCTTGGAGAGTGCAGATAGTAAAGAAATGTTCCGCACTAAAGAAAATTTGTGGATACACAAGATGAATCCTGAATTAAATATTAATCGAACAGCGTCATCTTAGTTTCTAATTCAAAGGCTTGTAAAATACACATGAAATACCAAATGTTTAACTTATTAAGTTATGTATATTCTTAGACACTCTTAAAAACATACACATCTCTCATGTATATACTTGTTGCTTTTTTTTCTTCTTAAAATTAACTCTTGAATCGTCAAACATTCAAGTGTTTAACTTGTACTTCTGTGATAGTTATTGTCCTATAAACACTTCATACGTGTTTAGTGAGTATACATAAATGTTTGGAGAAAATATGAGGTGATGAAATCTAGCTTACAAAAGAGAAACTTGTTATATTTTATAACGATTTAGGTCATGATGAGTCTCCCGGTGAGACAGCTGTAATTCTCCAGACTTAAAACTGTACAATCTGGGGTTCGATGCCAGACGGTGGACACTGTGCAGCTAGCCACTGTGTAGCTTTGCGCTTAAAAACTAAATGTGTGGCGATACAGCGATATGAGACGAGTACTGTATCGTGAAGCCGTGTTACAATTGTATCGATACATCGTCAGATACGATATGATTTATCTATCTTCCCGAAATTTGGTAAGCTTTCAGGAAACATTATAAGTCTTTTGTACAGAAAAAAATCAGAATTTCTAATAAAATGTTTTTGCTAAAAATTAATAATTCAATAAATGAAGATGAGTATTGAGTACTACATGCTGTATTCATTTCTTTTATCAAAAACATTACATGTAAAGTAATATAACAAATTAACAATAACAAAATAGATAGACAGATATTAACTTTTTATATTTTACTTCTCTTGCCAGCTGCCATTTAGTTAATCAAACCCGAGAACTTGAAAAAGCACTGTAAAACTTTGTAACAAACCGTTGATAAAACTTCTGTTTCTTGATACGTTTCGTATTGACTACTATGATGAGATATACACCCCTATTAAAAACCTTCACGTCACAAGTTGTGGCAAATGTTTCAGCAACGAACCCGAAACGATCTCATAAACACCAAGTTCATACATTTACTGTCTGTTAAAATTAGTTCGTACTCTTCTGTGGCTTCAAATTCGTTTTTACTTTAGAATATATCGATTTTTAAAAATTATATTGTACGATAACAAAAAAATAATAATAACGGATTTACCTTCGAAACCATCTTCGCAACACACACACATAAATCGTTCTTTGTCTGCACTACAATGCTAAAAAATCAAGTCGCTAGCCTTAATTATATTTCTGTTGGGAAAGGCTCAAGGGATTTGTGCGCTGCATATGCACTAAAACATGTAAGCAATTTTGCCACAAGATGGTGATAATTTACAAATGCAAATAATTTTAAGTCATTTCAAGCTAAACTATTACACCAGGTTATAATGAATTTCCTGTTGTATAATTTGATTTGTAAACAGAGGAAACATTTTTTCGTAATTAAGGAGAAACATTTTAAAGTAATATTCAAAATATATAATGTTTGATCATACATTACTACCTACATTAAAAGTTAAACAAACAAATGTCTTACATTTTTTTTTTACGTTTATGTTTTAATAGATTGGGCTGACTAAAAATAAAATAAGTGATCGTAGAAGTATGATTAAATGGTCATATAAAAGTGCTACGCTCTTTTTGTATTTAATGGGAATTCTTCATGAAATGAGTAATGGTAAATGTTAAACATTTTGTTTTCACTCCAATGTTATAGCTGTAAAAAAAATCAGATAATATTATAGAATTTTCCCATTTGGTTATCTCAGCAGAAACAAAAACTGTTTCTCTACTTCTAGCCACCAAAAATCACTTACTCACAATATTTTTTTTCCTCTTTGTAAAGTAAACTAATTTAGCATCATACATAACATAGTCATAAGAAAAACATTCACAAAACTTTGGAATTGGGTTTGTACATTAGATATTAAGAACTAACAAAAACGTAGTGTGTTTGTCTGTCTGTTTTTGTGTTAACGCAAAGCTACATATTGAGCTATCTCTGTTCACCTCGGGGAATCAAGCCCCAAATTTTATCGTTACAGGTCCGTAAAGTTACTGCTGACCTACCAGAAGACCAAACAAAAACAAATTTCATCCTTCTACTTCCACAAAGATATGACAACATAGTTCAGTAAGGGCAGCAAAAGTGAGTTATCTCGAACTTTCCGAGTTTATAGTTTCACTCTATGACTGACTGAAACAATGTGCATACTTTACATGAAATAAATTAAAAAACCCAATATCGTGTTAGAAGTAGCACGTCTTGCCACAAGAGTTAGAGTTTATCCAATAGGAATTAAATACAACTGTACTATTCATAACATCTCAAAACGTTTATGAGGTTGGAGTGATGCAGTGGCTATCATTCTATCGAGAGGTTTGGAAGAAAATATACAGGTTGTTTTATTTTAGAGAAAAAAAGTTAAAATGCAGATAATTTTAAGTCAATTCAATCTTTATTTCTACATACAACCAAATTATAATACATTTCCTGTCGTATAATTTGATTTATGAACAAACAGAAACACTATGTCATAATTAATGAGAGAAGTTTTAGAATAAAGTTCAGAATAAACAATACTGTAAATGTATTATATTCGCTTTTTTTATGTGACTTGAAATTCGCTTTCTCTTAAGAACATATAGAATTTAAAAAAGAATATGTATTTGAATTTATATCATAAGACAGATAAAAATAACGGATTTACCTTCGAGGTCATTTTAACCACACACACAGATGTGCATGAGCAGTGCTAAAAAAAAAACATCCAGTCGCTAACGGCCAAATAATTAATTATCTTTTTGTCGGAAAACGCTCAGAGGATTTTATGTTGTTTACGTACTAGAAGATGTATGCAGTTTTGCCACGTGATGGTGATCACTTGCAAATCACGTGTAACATCTATACTTCTTTTCTTGAGTTTACATTGGTTTAAAGAACTTCTTTAATTACGGTGAGAAGTACAGACTATTTTTTTTATGTTAACTAAACTGCGTTTCTGTAGTTGTCTCCAGACACTAAAGAAACACAATCTGCGGAGGCTAGGCAACCCATCAGAGTGAAAGATACGTATAATATACTGAGCTGATTACAAGTAAGAAAGATACGTATAATATACTGGGCTGATTACAAGTGAGAAAAGATACGTATAATATACTGGGCTGATTACAAGTGAGAAAAGATACGTATAATATACAAAAAGATAAAAGTAACTTTCCGCCTTAGTTATCAGAATATCGCTAAGAATAAAGAGAGCGAAAAAAGAGAAAAATGAATAACTACTCATCCACCAGAACAGTGACTCATAGCACCACTCATTATCAATTACAAGTCCAGTTCAGTATATAATACGTATCTTTTCTCACTTGTAAGCAGCTCAGTATATAATACGTATCTTTTCTCACTTGTAATCAGCCCAGTACATTATACGTATTTTTTCTCACTTGTAATCAGTTCAGTATATAATACGTATCTTTTCTCACTTGTAAGCAGCTCAGT
>NW_013665747.1:841367-844786 GCF_000517525.1 Limulus polyphemus
TCAGCCCAGTATATTATACGTATCTTTTCTCACTTGTAATCAGTTAAGTATATTATATGTATCTTTTCTCACTTGTAATCAGCTCAGTATATTATAGGCATCTTTTCTCACTTGTAATCAGCTCAGTATAATAACTAGCCTTAACGTTTTGCAAATACTAAAGTAATTGTGCTGTCTTTAGTTAAAAAAGATATATTTAACTTAATAACTAGCCTTAACCTTTTGCAAATACTAAAGTAATTGTGCTGTCTTTAGTTAAAAAAGATATATTTAACTTAATAACTAGCCTTAACCTTTTACAAATACTAAAGTAATTGTGCTGTCTTTAGTTAAAAAAGATATATTTAACTTAATAACTATTTGGTAGACTAGAAACTCAAGTGGAATCTTATAATGTCTTTTGGCTCAAGGAGCCAGCTCCTGAAAAAAGTACAAGTTTTTGACCAAAAAAAGATTAAATATTAAACCCCTGAATCTATTTAACAATTATTGCTCTCAAACCTTGTTTTAAAGAAGACGCTCAGACTTTTACAATTTAACCAAAAACGGTAGGTATTATAATCAAACTCATTATTATAATTTTATCAAAAGGCTTATTGCTGAAAACCGATCCAGTTTTGTGTAGTTGAAAGACAAGCGGGTTTATTATGAGCGCGTGATTGTCATTACCTGACAGTTTAGATTGAATAGTTATGCAATCAGTGGCATAGATAGCTTAAGTAACAAAACAAACATAAAAGAGAAAACAGTAAATTCACATACTAAAGAAGAAACTGGAGAAGTAATTACGAGTTTTGATTTATCGAATTTAGATAGTCATAAAGGAAAATACGATCACTTACAATGCAGAAGTTCTTATAAGCACATTATGATGAAATATTCTCTAAAATGCCCGCGCTCCGTTACAGGGTTCAAAGAACCCCCTCAAGATTCATAGAGGGTCCAGTGTATCGATCAAGCTCCTCCGTTATTCCCAGTAACTGATATAGATACCCGAAGGTGGTTCTGTAACAACAAATAATAATAAAAAAATCAACGTCAGGACACTCGTTGTTCCTGAGCACATATGCCAAGTTTAGTCCCACTAGCTTGTATGAGTGGAGAGGGGGGTAATGAACACAATCTAAAACATGGCGCTCCCAGAATACTCAGGAGGGGTCCGAAAACAAAAACTCTGTTGTTGGATTCTGGTTGTAGCTTTCACCATGCATAACTAACTAACTAACTGTACTCGTATATTAATTTATGTTGTATTTGGCCGCAAGAAGGACCAAAGTTTTGGAGCTGGCAAGGCCAAAATTGAAAAGTGGGCTTGAGTGTGTCTATTCCTATAGCGTAGCCCCATACCAAGGTGGGGAGGGGTAAATAGGGCCCTGGAGGTCACCCAGGCATGATGAGTGTCAAGGAGTACGTTTTCAGGGCCGTCTGTAAATGAGAATATATTCGAAAAAGAAACGAAAGAACAATTCAAGTTAATATCAATTCTAAAATATCAAAAATGAAAGAGGTTTGAATTAGTTTTAGAGATTTCTAAGCTATATGTCAAAGCTATTTCGGTCTTAGATTAACATTTCTTGAATTTTTATGTTTTGGAAAAGTTTATCGTTTCGCCAACTTCAACGTTTAATGGAATAAGTGACTCTATAGTTTATAAGTGCATGTATGACGTCACTCTTTAGTGGCCATTGGCTTTTGTGAACATCTGGTAATTGACATGCGACAACCACATGGACTGAAATTATAGACAACCCTCGAAACCGGAACTTCATATAATTTAAAAATAACAAACACGAAACTAATATCATATTGGTTGGAACACGTCTACCATAAAATTTAGAATTTATCCAATTGGAATGACGTTCAATGACGTTATTTACACTATCTTCGAACAAGGTTGAATTGATGTATTGATTTTTTTTTAAAGAAACAATTAATTTCATCTTTCACCAAAGGCTTTAAAATGTACCAAAACAAGGTGTGTAAACTGTATAGTTTTGAACCACAATGAAGCAAATTACTATATGGTGATAATCCTTATCTAATCGTGATCGCAATCGTTTTTTTAAATACTTATTGGCTAAGGACCTACGTTTCAACTGTTAATTTGTTGCCATCTTCAGGGGATTCCTAAATATTTTATTATTGTTGTTTTGGTACGTGGCAGAAAGGGGTTAAATCGATTTGTCCGAGTCCTTCTCAGAAAAACTACAGCACAATAAGAGTCGAAATATGAAAACTAATTTCATTATTAATTTATGAGAAAACGTTCAATCGCTCGGGTTAAAATTAGTTTAACGTTATGAGAAAATTAATCTGCACCTTGAAGTATAAGTCAAAAATGTTGTGTTTAAATGTATAGTATTTTTACTTCTAGTTTTGGAGAGAAAAAAAAACACCTAGGCGTTAACAGTTGTAAAGAAATCTAACGACACATACGTCTTCACTAGTGGAGGATCAAATAAGAATTCACTTTCAACATAAACAATTCCACCAGCAAAGCTGTAGACTCACGGTTTAGGCTTAGGCGACCAGGAAGTTGTCCCAGCTCTCTAGTTGCTTGTGACAATTGTACATAAAACAGCAACAAAGGGTAAGCTTAGATAAAAATAAAACATTACTGAGGTAAAGAAAGTAACTTGAAACACTAACATACAAACAACCTAGAGGGTGTTTGAGATAATGTGCGACTGTTACTGCAGGAAAACGTATAGATTAATTGCGGCGTTTCAAAAGCTTTTTTGTTTCCCATGCTACAAAGACAGAGAAACAGGTCTACATAGTACCTGACCTTCCCAGGTCGCGAACAACACGACCGAACACCGACTCCACACCAGGTTACAAAGAGGAACTGAAAATTAAAAATGCTACATTCAAAACTATTTTATTAATGACAAGAGGGTCGAACTTATAAACACGTCACATTTGAAATAAATGCTAAGAGACAAATATAAACAAAACCGAGCAGATATATTTAATTTGATTAATATTATTTAAAAAAAATCTGTCTGGGTTAAGTGAATGTGTTTGCAATAAAGCAGATTTACTAATTTTTCATCAAATTTAAATAGTTTCTCTCAAAGGCTTTTTGAAGTTTAAACGATTTCTGTTTTTACAGGTTTAGTATTTTCGGATTAACATTAAAAATATATTTATTTTATTTCTATTCAGTAACATAACTTACCAGAATTTTGTATATTTATAAAAGAAGTATGATGCTACTTTAATTATAAGTAAAAACCGTAATTGAAAGGGGTTTTGTTTAAAAGCAAACACACAGAACTTTTTTTCACATATATTGTGTGCGTTTTAGCCCTTCTTAATTTCTAAAGCACTTTTCTTTTGTGGTATGTAAATATCTAGATGTCATAACTAAACCTCTCCAGTGCCCGGCATGGCCAGGTGGATAAGGCGCTCGACTC
>NW_013665747.1:844863-852675 GCF_000517525.1 Limulus polyphemus
TTAGAACGGTTTTTAATATTTAGTTACATGTACCATACAAACCGGATACACAACCCCGAATTACACAAATTTTGCCATTGGGATCGATTTCCCACTTTCATAGGCATAATCTTGGAACTCATCCTTCCTGATACCCGACTTGATCGCTAGGATAGTCAACTGGGTGAGTCTCAGTGGAATGGTTTGTTTACTGGAATATAGGCAAGTTGGAAACTCTATTTTCTATTTTCTGTAAAAGAGGCTTGCCTGATGATGTGCATGAAATGGCACTCTGAGACGTTCTAGTGGAGCTTAGAATAAAATACAATCTGACCAAAAAATAGTTGTTCTCAGATATTGCCTCATCTATTGCCTTGCGATAATCATCTTCCTGAACAGTGTAGAAGTCATGAGCAAGCTTGATGACCTGCGAAGAACGGGTATTGTCGGTTTTTTTCCTTTCATTAACTTCACGTGCTATATCCGCGAGCAAAATTCTTGCTAAGATTTCTGAAAAGTTTTGTCTCAATTTACTTTACTTGAGATGGAGTCAAATTTACGCTCCACTTAACAAATCTAGAACCCCATTATTGTGGCTTTAATTAGTTTATCTGGTATCTAAGTTTGTCATGGAATACCACGTTTATCATGAAGCTATAGTGATAGTTTTATATTCAAGTTGCTCAAGACATAATTTTGAACCTTTTTCTGATAAGTCTAAAAATAATATTAAATAACATGCGTTATATTGCACTCAATATTAGTGATCAGTGCTTAATAAACTGTAAACAATATTCACTAAATGAGAATTTGTATCGTTGAATTTACCTCGTTCAGAGCATCTTTATTTCTTAAACAATAACAGACCTGGTATGTCCTAGTGATTAAGGCGCTCGATTTGCAATCTGTGGGTTGCGGGTTCGAATCCCCTTCATCGTACATAAACCGTGTATGGGGTTATAATGTTACGGTCAATCCTACTATTTGTTGGTAAAAAATTAGTCCAAGAGTTGACGGTGGGTGGCGTAAACTAGTTGCCTTCCCTCTAGTCTATCACTGCTAAGTTAGGGAAGGCTAGCGCACTGCTAAGTTAGGGAAGGCTAGCGCAGATAGCCCTCGAGTAGCTAAAATAAAAAAAAACCAACCTTAAAAAATACTTACCCACGCGTGGGTGAAGACATCATATGTAAGACATGGGCAACACATTAACTTCTCTCTATGGTAATCAATCCGAGTAAGTCCCTTTTTCTTTCTTTTTTTACGCAAGAAAAGCCAATAAACATTGTGTCATAATAATGGTAAAATAAGGTATTACAATTGTTCGAGGTGTAATTGTTGTTTAAACACACAAAATAGTTATTATCTGAATAGGGAAAACGTCCATGGTAAAAAGTGATTTGGTGATTTGAGAGTGTCAAATGGTGTATTTAAGTGTTTCATATGGTCTATAGTTTGGCCCATTAAACTAGAACTGATAACAAAATTCTCATCTCTGAAAACTAAAGCTTTAAAAGCAATAAAAGTGTTTCTTTTAGTGTGTCACTTGGGCAAAAAATACTCATTTATTCACTGCAGCATATACCCAGTTTTTAAAAGATACAATAGAAATTTATATCTTGCTGGAGCTGGAGAAGTATATAATCATTTTGAAATATAAATAAACTTAGTTTTCCAATTATTTATGTTATTTTGTGTTCTGTGATTGCATGAACATTATATTTTTAATTTATCTACGTGTAATATTTGAGTTTTATTAATAAAGACAGTTAAATTACTTCCGCAATAACAGGAGGATTACAAAATTTCATTGGATAACAGTGTACCGATTTAAAAAGTATTTGACTGGTTGACTTGCATGACAAAAACGACACAAACGTCAAATTGCACAATGCAATAAACAAATACCATACTTGTCTCATAATTTAACTACACTCTGTGGTATAACTTGCAATTTATCCACTGCAAAGACACTGATACAGGACGAGACGCAACTAAAATACACTTGTACTTATAAAAACACTTCGCCATTTGATTATCATCAAAGGAACTGGACTGTTCTTTCCTAGGATGGTACCAGACTGAGAGAAAGACCAAGAAGCACAGGTAACACATGCATCAATATAGCGTCGTTTCTCTAACTTCCACCGATCAAATTTTAGTTATTCAAAACGGCAAACTTGAATTTCTATGGAAAAGTTGGGCCAACAACCTAAGAAAACCAAACTAAGAGTTACGTGGCCAAACGAAGTAATGAGAACCCAGAGTTCGTCTAAATTTGGCAGCTGGCAAAATGTTACAATCTTTTGGTATTAGTTTAAAACTTTCAAGAGTGGACTTTTACAGACAACTACAGTTTCAATTAAACAATAGATTTTGAATATTATAGAAATACAGACATGGAAAGATTGAGATAATATTCAAATAAAGTCACAGATGAATAGCTGTAAGATCCTTATTATAAGCTGTAGGTAATCAGGCAGCAAACTTTACTGATATCTGGATTAAAATCAGTCCATCTAAATACTAAGTTTCTGTTTATTGATTTGGGTTTTCTGGTTCCTTCCAGTTTAAGAAAGATTTTGATTCGACACGACATTCCCAAATGATTTTTTCTATATATCAGTTTTACAGTTTTTCTTTATTTCACTCAAGCAATAATTGAATTCTATTTCTACTTGGCAACGTTTCGAGCTTCCATAGGTATGATAAATAAGACAAAATATGGGAGAAATTAACTATTAATCTGCAGTTAGAAAGAATAAATGTTAAATCAATAATTTCCTAGAGAAAAAATTTAAACGATCACATAAAAAAGTCTAAAGAAACTCTAATCGTGTTATACTCAGAACAGTATACTGTACTTTTTAACTGAAACATTTAGTTGTTTCAGGAACATATTTACATATACAGGCATTTTTGAGCTTGTAGAAGCCTACATATCTACTCGCTGTGTTATAAGCAAGTGTTCTATGTTTGTAATATATTTCTAAAGTAATATAAGAATATTGTGTGATTTATCGCGTTTAAAACATCTTTTGTTTTAATTCCTTCTAACCATTGAAACATACAACATCCAAAACATCCATAGATTTACACTATACTTACACGTCAAACATTATGTTCTACTGTATGTTACTATGATACGCTTCGAGCTCAGTGTTTACGTTGGAAAAACTTTGCCAAAGGTCTCAGACAACAGACGATCGATATCGTGGTAGAACTCTTGTTAAGGCAACGTTTCTCGTCAAGATACCCGAAGTTATCAGTAATTGTTATAGTCAAGATATCTATACATTTATACAAAAACAATATTTCAACTCTCCAGCATTCTTCTTAAGTCATCGAGTGGAACCGCTAGTTTCCTTTTTTCTTTACTGTATCTCGACTGACTTTGTAGAGAAAATGTTTATTACCCAAAGTTCCTATATACTAAATCATGCAGAGAACAACAATAAATGTTATAAAATATTTTTATATTCTTTAATTTCATTAATAGTACATCTTATAGTAAAATATACCAAGAAATATTGGGCATGATTTCATTACAACGTTGATAAACAAATGACTATACATTTTCCAAACTTTTCTAAATTTCTTTTTTGCACTATCAATTGCCCCCCAGTGGCACAGCGGTATGTCTGCGGACTTACAACGCTAGAAACCAGGTTTCGATACCCTTGGTAGGCAGAGCACAGATAGGCCTTGTGTAGCTTTGTGCATAATTAAAAACAAACAAACAAGACACTATCAATTTGTTTGGACGAATACTTCCTCAGATTTATATTGAACAGAAATAATCTCCACGTTCTCTTACAGTGGAATTTCTACACCTAAATAAGTTACATATTCAATTTCAACATGTTAAAATAAACTGAAATCTAGACTCTCAGCGACATCATTCAAGCAATTAGCGTGGGATATTAAGTAAAAG
The DNA here is from genome assembly GCF_000517525.1 of Limulus polyphemus. NCBI lineage: Eukaryota > Metazoa > Arthropoda > Merostomata > Xiphosura > Limulidae > Limulus > Limulus polyphemus. The sequence continues at coordinate 848,774 of NW_013665747.1, forward strand.
TGATACACACTGGAATTTCAAACATTTACAGAAAATATCTCCTGAAACAACAAAGATACAGGCCCCAGATGTTCAGAAATATTAAATTAAGAATGGATAGGAATTGATGGGCAAAGTATTTATTTTACAATTTTCACGCAAAACTACACAAAAGGCTTTATATGCATAGCTGTCCTTAATTTTGAACTGACACACTCGGGCAAAGCAGCTATTCAATGGCATTCACTGCCAATAATAATAATAGGGTTTGACCATCACTCTTATATTACTCTCATGGAATCAAAGTGAAAGGTTCGTTTTCGCAGCAGCAAGCCGCGAAACATGAACCCTCGCACTCAAAGTCCGTGGGCAAACCATTAGCCCACGTTCGAACCACACATTAACCCTTTCGATTCCAGTGCACGGTATAATGCCACCTTTGACTTTTTATTAATAAAATTAATAACTTGTAAAAGTATCCAAACTTGAATGCATAGACATTTTAACCATACATCGCAATAACCATGAGATATTTTAAAATATAATTTTTTGATTATTTTTTTGGTAAACGTACGAATTATAAAGAAATAAAAATCACTACGTAAAATGACAATATGCTATGCCGTTACGCAGTAAGCCCGTAACCGCTAGCCTGCAAGGTATGTTTCTTGTTATATCAGTCATAACACATTACTAATAGGCCTATTATATTTTTAAACAATACATTCTTAATATAGTCCCTTAGGGATTTCCAAGAATTAGACGAGTGTGTAATAACAGTATTACAATTACACAATATTTGTCACATCCATTGCCGACGACGCGTTTCGCTCAATCCAGAGCTCTTCAGTCCAGCTGGGATACAACAAACACAGCACTTCTTCTTCTTGATGGGAATTTAGATTTAAAGGACTTTCAAGCTTTAACGAATTAGATCATGAAAGCCAACCTGGGATGTTCAGAAACTGTTGTTTCTCTTCGCCCCACACGTGATTAAAGAACGAAAGAAAATTTTGAATGTACAGAAAGAGAGAGTAGCCGTACTGTACGGGCTGAAGGCAGGTGAGTCGCTTGGGTGTTTGTTTTCCTCGTAGTGATTGTTGTGTGGTCGCGGTCGCCGAACACAGCACGGGTCGGAATATTATTTATATAACCCATTTGATTCAATAACAATTGTTATGGCGTGTAAGTCTTTTACAAGCCGGCGAAGAATGATTACGATTATCTTTCTCATAAAACAGTAGTTTTAGGCTTACTACATTTATAAATACCACATTTTTAATCTAGTCCCTTAGCGAATTAGAAGAGTGTACAATAATATTATTCCAAACACACCATATTTGCCATACTCATTGCCGACGACTCGTTTTACTCAATCCAAAGCGCTTCAGACCGGTTATATTTCTCATATGATCGGTTACACAGGATTCGTCGCTAATTAAACTGTTTCGTTACACAAAATGTTTAATAAAGATGCATGAATTCAACATTTAGATAAATTTAATATATTTTCACACCACATATTATTCTCTCTTAAACATATAACTTACCTTTTTTGTAACTAACAGTTTTTGTATGCAAAAATTGATCTATTAAAGAATTTACTGGAACAAGATAAACAAACACGCATGGAAACTCGTTAATTAATAAATTATCTTTCTGTAGAACGCAAATAACACAAAACTAGTAATAACTACATATACAAGAAAAATAAAAAGTTGGGAATTTAAGAACCTGCAAATAGGGATCGTAAAAAAAGTAAGGAAACAAGGCTGGAGATATTATACACATTATTTACTCAAACTACAAATGCCTATTTTGGCTCCTTGCTGTTACCTGGAATTACATTTAGTGGAGTCAAAATAGGGATTTGTAGTTTGAGTAAATAATGCCTTGTTTCCTTACGATCCCTATTTGCAGATTTTTAAATTCCCAATTTTTCATTTATCATGTATATGTAGTTATTGGTAGTTCTGTGTTATTTGCGTTCTACGGAAAGATAATAAATTAATTAACGAGTTTACATGCGTGTTTGTTTATCTTGTTTCCAGACTTTTTTATGCTTAATTGTTTTTTTGTTTTTTTTGTAGTTAATCACAGAGATACATAATGGGCTATCTGTGCTCTGCTTACCATGGGTATTGAAACCCGGTTTCTAACGATGTAAATCTGTAGACATACCGCTGTGCCACTGGGGGCTCAACTATGGACAAAGGATTACTTGATATGGTACTTAACTTTATACATTCTAATGATAATAAACATAGCTAGCAGTTAGTTTATACGGTTCATGGTGATTTACTTTAGCTATTAGCTATTTGATCGCATTAGTTCGAGATATAAAATGTGAAGCTGCAGATGGAGGTTTGTTTGAGAATATAGTGAGCATTTATAGTTTCTGTGTAACTAAATTCTCTCTATATATAGTGCATATGAATGGGCAAATATTTGCTTAGACTAAAACATAACTCCCACTAAGCGCAAAAACAAAATTGCCTGTAGAAAAAGGTTTTTAAAATAAAATTTATAAGTCTAAAACATCGCTTTAAATAAACCTTCGTGCCTTTTAAAGTAATTATTATACGAATGTGTGTAATAAAATTTAATATTACGTATATTGATTTTTTTTTACTCCTTCATTTCATACATAACATAGGGGTTGACTCCTTAAAGACACCGACTGTATAGTTTACAAAGCATTGAGTGTTTACATGTTACAGCCATCTAATGTTTTTATATTATTGGCTGGTAATTCCCGTTTTTCCCTTAAGCTTTTTAAAGATTTGGGTCCAATATACCAAGCCGTTTTTATTATAAGCTGGCAAGAGAATAATAATAGAAAGAAAAAGAAGAATTACAGTCGGACCGTTTTGAGCAGATTTACTTTCCTTGTAAGTCTGACATGGGTGATTTTTGTACAGTTTTATATGTGTATAGCCTTAGCAGTCAATAGTAAAAGTTTTAAAGTGTTGCTTGAACCAAATGTTGATTGTTTAAGGTGATTTTTGCTCGAATGTTTTATTAGATTTTTGTGTAATTACTTCCGATCACTATCGTGGTTCATGATTATAGCACACAACAGGCTTCACAATGTATTAACAAAAAAAAAAAAAGAAAAAAAAAAAAAGAAAAGAAGAAATTGACATTTTGTTGCGCATAATGGTCCATTGGTCATTTCTAGCCTATATACTATTTATTGCTGACCACAGTTAATTTGAATCGATATCTGATAGATGTAATTGCATCAAAAAATTAAAGCATAATCGGATATAAATGAGTAAATTGCAAACTGAATTATATTAAACTTATTGTTCCTTGTGAAGTTTTATGAAACAATTCTACAAATTCCTTAAATTCGTTGAAAACAAAGAATAAATAAAGGGATATCTTTACGGAAATAAAACGAACTTGCTAGCTATTGGTAAATTGGTCGCTTAATATTATTTTACGTAATTGGATATTTTATTTATTTCTTTAAGCACGCAAATATTAGAGAGAATTTGAGCTATCACTTGTTCAATGAGGTACTTTGAGTATTTTATGAAAATGAAAGAGATTTTGCAAGATATCAAAGTGTACCATATATAAAATAGTAAATGACAATAAAAATACGACAATTCATGATAAGTGCATTATCAGATGTTAGCGTTCGAAACGAATATAAGTTAGATTTGTCTATCTGTTTGTTTGTTTTAACACAAAGCTACGCAATAGGCTATCTTCGCTCTGTCCATCACGAGAAATCAAACTCTGTATTTTAGCGTTGTAAGTCCGTAATCTTAACCTGACCCAGTGGGGAACAAAATAAGCTAGATACTCAAATCCCCTCAAAGATAGCCACTATTGCTATTATACTGAGATAATAAAGTAAGAAATGTTGTGTTAATTATCATGTCATCAAAGAAACAATAGCTTGTTTGTTT
>NW_013665747.1:853565-862694 GCF_000517525.1 Limulus polyphemus
TACAGATGATGGGAGAAAGATTTTTTTTTTTTTTTTTTTTCAAGCTCCTGTCCAGTTTCGAAACCCGCATCTCTACGACACGGCCAATCCGCGAATAAAATCACAAATACAAGCTTAAGTAGGATTGTAAGTTTAACTTGTAATGTTAAACACTGACTTACCGAAAAGGCTAGTAGTATTATCTATGCTTGACAGATTTATATAAACTAATGAAAGATAAATAATTACTTTTTGAATCTCCTGTTGCTTCTTTTACTTTGCCCCCCAGTGGCACAGCGGCATGTCTGCGGACTTACAACGCTGGAAAACGGGTTTCGATACCCGTAGTGGGCAGAGCACATGTAGCCCACTGTGTAGCTCTTTGCTTAACTTCAAACAAATCTGTTATTTTAGATATTTTGTATCGTTCTCACCAATTTATGAATATGTATATTACATTAACATATATCGAAAAATATTTGAATTAGTAACCAAGAAAAGTTGATATACTTGGAATTTATCAAAAATAATAAAAAGTTAACTGCTAATACTAGTGCTAGTTCTTGAAAAGTCCCTGGTGTCGTATTTTGATTTTTTTAAAATTATAATTGTATTAATTGGACAAAGTAGATCTGTAAAAATAAAATACGTCCATCAAATATAACATACATATTCAAACATATGACCAATGCCACTTATAAAGTGTTCGGTTCCCCGTCCCACCAAACATGCACGCTCTTTCAGCCGTGGGGGCGTTATAATGTGACGGTCAATCCCACTATTCGTTGGTAAAAGAGTAGCCCAAGAGTTGGCGGTGGGTGGTGATGACTAGCTGCCTTCCCTCTAGTCTTACACTGCAAATAGCGGGATTGATCGTCACATTATAACGCCCCCCACGGCTGGAAGGGAGAGCAGGTTTGGTGTGACGGGGATTCGACCCTCAGATTGCGATTCGAGCGCCGTACCACCTGGCCATACCAGGTCACTGGAGGGGGGAGAGAGGACTATATATGATAAGTCTGAGACCAATCTTACTTATAATCTTTGGAAAAATACAGATTCATACTGGTGAACCGGAACAACATTCTTTATAGAAGATAAACATATTAGTCATTAAACATTTAAACTAACTTCACATAGTGGGTTTTGAAGTTCGTAGAAAACGAAATGCTTGGTGACACGTAAGACCTGCACAAAATCTAAACCTAAACTTAACGACATGATTCTGAAAGTAGAATGAGTCTTCTATGGTAACGCGAGTTGGGGTAGTTACATCATCACTAAATGACGTCATGACTGACGAAAAGTAAATAAACATAAACGGTAATCCGTAGAAATCTGTCCTCCTTATGTCAGTTTGTAACATCGATCAATAAACCATTTTGCTTCCAGTGATACATAGCTCAGTACAAGAAGGTTAAAAGTTGTTTTTACTCTGTGTGTGTTTACTAAATGAAAAGGTTATTTCTTAGTATGAAATTATAAACTTTATTTTTTATCCAATACTGTTCTATGCTATATAAAAAGCAATATATATATATAAACATTCCAGTGAAATTACTCTTTATCTAAACGTGTTTTCTCCACATGGGCCTGCGAGTCATAAATGTCATTCGTTCTTTTTTTCACAACCCCTAAGGATAATATTTCTACGTCGCCAAAATTGTCTGAATACTATAGGTCATTAATGTAATAAATTAATTCACAACACAAATGGAAAAAGTTTTTCGTCTATTTTCTGATTTATCAAACATAATTACAGTGAATAATTGTCTGTAAAAATAATACATTACGCAACTTAAAATTTTCTCTAATTTGTATGGGCTGTTTCTTTGGGGTACCTATTTGAGTTCATATACTAATTCATCGCTACGATAAAGTATCTAATAGTTTCCTACTGTACAATACAACACTAGTCTTGTAAATGAACAATGTTTACTTTCTCAAGCTGCGAATGTCTAGTTTCAACTCAAGAATGTCTGTGTTCAACCCATATACTCCTCAAACTGAATTTTAGTACAGTCCATTTGTTATTTCATCATGAATTTAAAAACAAACTAGTTATTTAGCTACAAAGTTCTTTCTTGTGATCAGTCTTCAAGTCAGTGGAGCTCATCTTTGCCTATTATACTACTTATTCAGGGTTGACTCTTAATTCTAATAAATATTTCTTGAGCTATTATAAGATTTGTTTTGTTTGAAGTTAGGCATAAAGCTACACAATGGGATATCTGTATTCTGCCCACCACGGGTATTGAAACTCGGTTTCTAGCATTTTAAGTTCGCAGACATTCCGCTGTGCCAGTTGTAAGAAAACTAAAGCATCATTAGATATAAAAACAAAATAACACTCCTTAAAGGGGATAAATATAAATTATATATAAAAATAAATATACAGGAGTGCGTACGTTATCCGCTCTGAAACGATAGGCATTTGTTGACCAATAATTTCTGGACTAAGGTTATAATATGGAATCGAATGCTAAGACTGGATATTAGCCAACCAATGTTTCGGCCTCTCAAAGTGTTATGGATATATATTAATACAGGTCAAAATTATATCGAAATTAATCCTATAAGACTCATTTTTATTTTAATATGGAGGATACTTTGTTGCTTTATCGTTTCATAAATACAGTCTTGGCCCATATGCTTGCATATTTTGCGACAAATAAGATCATTATTATTAAAATGGAATAGAAATACACTTAGCGCTGTCAAATTGAGAAATACATATTATATTAAACATCTATATTTGTAATTTGTATAATAAGACAGGTTCTATGAACATCACGAACGATTTATTAGAAGAACAAACAATTTTATTAAACACCTGTAGAATGATGTGTGATTCAGCATTTCACCTATCACAACAAAACATATATAATGACAAAATGTAACACCAAATTATTATAAATAACGTCTGTAACCTTATATCAGTTCATATTAAACATTTAGTACTTGATTGGCCCTCCTCATACTCCAATAATCTCCTCATGGCGACATGGCATACTGTCAATGAGGTTATTGATGTAACACAGCGTGATTTAATCCCAATTTGTCACTAGCAATTTTCCTACTCAGTTCTGTCCAACAGTTCTCAATGGGATTACAATATGAAGACTTTGCTGGCCATGGCAATATTTTAACGCCTTCCTAGTCGAGATAATTCCTTACCATACGCGAACTTTGGGTAGCGGCATTGCCATCCTGGAACACAAAGTTATTGCCAAACCTTGCCCTAGCATATGACAGAAATGTCGTCTCCATGTGATGCCTGTCGGAGGCGCCATTGACGTTTTCCTGGCAGATATGAAGAGCAGTTTTTCCACTATGATGAATAGCTGCCCAAAAATGTACTGCACCACTTTCTGTGTGTTTCCAGGCAAACGACGAATCCTACCATCAACTTTAACAAGCTAGAAACAGGACTCATCTGAAAAGATTATATGCCGCTAGAGTCTTAACTGTAAGTTGGCATACTGTCTTGCCACGTAATACGGTGACGGTGGTGAATTTTGGTTAATATATATTTGTAGATAGCTCTTCTTGCAATATAACCTTGTTTGATGAGTCTGTTATTCACTGTTATTCTGGATACCTTGGAATGAATGTGTTCATTCAATTCCTGTTGCAAGACTTCTTTCGACCTTGACGTGTTAACCTGATCAAAACACGGTCATCTCGGGGTAGTAGTTTTTTCGGCGTCTACCAGTAGACTTTCCTGGAACAACGTCTTCTGCAGTCCGACGACTGGATACAGTACACTGGGGATTCTCCACTGTTCTGGCAATGCTTCTTACCATTTCTGGACAGTCTAACAATTGGACGCACTACAGTTTCTGGCGCGTGACGAGGCATGACTCTACACCAAGTATCTCAGAGAAATTGTTTGAACAAAGCATTGATCTGTTTCGAAAAATATTATACCAAAAGCACACCCTTATATACAGAACAGGTGTGCATGTGTGTTTGATAAACAAATCCTCAAAACAACTTACACAGACCAGAATAACAACTCGTCCGATCATACGCTACCTTCTCTGTTACTACTCAGGCATTTACTCATTAACTACTCCTTGCATGTTGACTATAACATCAATACAGAACAGTGTGCAAACATTTTGTCCAAAACCGTAAAAAGGAAATCGACGTAGTTATTTATATTTATAATTAAGTATAAACTTATGTTTGACAAATGAACGTTTTACAAGAGATTAGTGAAAAATGTATCGTTCATGGCCCACCTGCCATAGTAATGCTATTTTATTACTTTTCATCAGCTCTAATGAATAATTTTGTATTCTATAAGATAACTGTATTTAAATGCAATATCTTTAATGTTAACTATTTCATTTAATATGAACTCACAATGAATAACAATTTGAAGACTATTAAATTTTCCTGTCACGTATAATTGATTCACAATATAATCATTGTCCAAAAGTGTTATTCGTTCAGACTTTGTTTTACATTTATTCACTAGCGTATCTTCCATACCCACTAACTGTATTTTCTTGCACTTGCAGGTTTTATATATTACAAATTGGTCGGACCTTGGTCTGTGTTTCAAGCATCGTTAAACAGGTCAAAGCATAGTCACTCACCACCTGGACGGAAAGTTTAATTTATTACAGCATTATTTTTTTCTGGGCCTCATGTTTTCAACTAAACTTTTGGTATTTTGGTTCGTTAATTCAGAAAATTCATGTTTCGAAATCTGTAGTGGTGTAAATCTGCCCGTTACCTCCTAGTAATTAAAACATGATTCTAAGACAACTTTTTCTTCCCTACGTGTTAGTGTCGTAGCCATTTGCTTTTCAAGAGATTCGATTTACAATTTTAAGTATTTCAAGTTCATACACGTGTCTAGTAGAGAATAATCGCTGGTAATTGTAATGTTCAAGTATCTGGTTAAAAAAAACAGTGAGTTACGAAGATAGTTTTTTATATAATTTTTAAGACGTCCCAAAAATACTTTTGTTTGATTTGAGGAATAAAGTCAAATACGAACTTGGATTGGATTATTCAACCTATCATTAAATATAACGCTGATCTTGCATTTTTGGAGCTACACACGACTCATAAAAAAATGTATTTAATCGAAATGGTGTATTTAAGTGTTCTACACTCACAAAAAAGAAACCTATCATTCTATAGGTATTTGAAAAACTTGTAGCATATCGCCACAATTTAATTCTTCGTATTGTTAGCCGACACTGGGCATAATTGGATAGAGTTATTTAAACATTTGTTAAAACATTGTACAGCAATGCTTAAACAATGAATAGTAAAAAAAAATGTGACAAATATACAACTGCTTAAGTTTTCCGATTTTTTTCTTTTTTGTTCCTTCCTTTTGTTCATGTCCCACACATGCATAAAAACAATTTTAACTACAGTAAAACGAAAGAAATCTCGGTGTTTCAAAAAAAGACAGAAAATTTCATAATACTGTTACAAAATTTAATGTTATAAAAAATCACTTGAAATTATATTAAGCTATCATAATTTTAAATATTCTTTTACGATATATACCACTTTCGAAACATCATTTAGGGTCATCTTCAAGATATCGTGAACGATCATATTTACCATCCTAAATTTGATTATTTTCTTGTCAATAATTCATTTGAGTAACATTAATTGACACGACACTTTAAAAAATGTTGCCGAAGCTCCTGTGATCGTTTCGTGAAGTTTTCTGTTGATCATTCAGTGGCCTCCATGTATGACCAGTCTGTGTGATAATATTCAGTGCTTCCATTTTGAGTTATGAAACTCTTGCCATTGTTATCTTATAGCTTATCTGTTGATTTTAAGGGAAACTTAGAACACCAAGGGTGATCCGCTCGTGTAGATGGATGAAAATCTTCCTATCATTAGAATGTCAAACTATTTTAAAGTACTGCCGTAACCATATTGCTCGATTAAAACGAAAAAAAAACAGAATTTATTAGTAGTACTTATTAAAATAGAATAAAATTATTGTACAGTGCTACACAAATCAACTTTAAGTCAATTATTTGGAATGCAAATCTTATAATATATATCATTTTCTTCTTCTTTTGAAAGAAACTCAATTATGATTTTAATGTTGTATATTAACCATATAAAAAAGAACAAGAAAAGAATGAGGTGGGCTAATCTAAGCACAAGTTAGTTGAATAGAAAAGTTGTATTTGATTTTGTTAAGTTCAGTGTAATGTAAAAATATATATAAAGAAAAAAAATACACGTTCTTGGCAGTATCATGAACATAATTCCCTAAGGTGCGAGTTCTTAGAAGATACTAAAATTATGATACAATAAAACTCTATACTGAACTTTAAAAAATAATTAGATATACACTTCACTTGTCAATCCATCCTCTACTGTATATTCCAGGTTTCATTTTGTGAGTATGCAAGTGGGTACACGTACACAGACGGCGATGCCAAGTAGCGCAATAAATTGGAAGTTGAAATTTAACGCAGAGTGAATAAATAGTTAAATATCATACTTTTACTGGTTGTTAGGCGTGATGCAAGTGAGTAGGAAACGGTGACAAGGTTAATTAAATAATTGCAATTAAATGAACTTACAACAAATAACCTAAATATAGCGTAATGTAAGGAAACAAATGAGTAACTGGTGCGTTCAATCTAACGCCATCTAAATAAAGTCGACTCGAGTGAAGACCTGAATCTAACAAGCAGTAAATTAATAAACTAATAGGGTATGTTAAGCATATTTTAATGAGATTGGGTTGAGTTTCTTTTATGTAATGTAAATCAACAAAAAAAATCGTACTGACTTTTTTTACGTTTTCTTAACATAGCGTGTTTTATTTTTATATAAAAGAATGTTTCAAGTCTGAACTGATTTGTTCTTCGATACCTCTATCCAGCTCACATTATACGTAAACATTCAGCAAGCTGAGAAAAACATTTCCCAGAAAAAAAAGTTTATATATAATTTTAAGGTTGTTAACATGATTAAAATTAAGCTATATGTAAAATACGAATAACAGAAAATGCTTCTGTCGGTGTTTTAGTGTTTACTAGGTAGAAAAGCCTATAAGGAATAAAATTACTTACTTCAGTTTTGAAAATTGGCACAACCTTCAAATTGAAAAACTGATTTAAAAACGCTTGTGGTGTTTCATTCGTGCCTGGCCCGGCATGGCCAGGTGGTTAAGGCACTCGACTCGTAATCTGAGAGTCGCGGGTTCGAAACCCCGTCCCACCAAACATGTTCGCCCTTCCAGCCGTTGGGGCGTTATTATGTGACGGTCAATCCCTATTCGTTGGTAAAAGAGTAGCCCAAGAGTTTGGCGGTGGGTGGTGATGACTAGCTAGCCTTCCCTCTAGTCTTACACTACTAAATTAGGGACAGATAGCCCTCGTGTAGCTTTGCGCGAAATTCAAAAACAAACAATCATTCGTGCCTATGACTGTTCACACAACACCAAACAATGTTCTCATTGTGATTAAGGATTGTTTTATTTCTGCCTATGGCTGTTCACACAACACCAAAACACATTTTCTCATTGTGGTTAATGAAACATATTGCAGTAGTATGTCGAATGTTTAATAATAATATTTTATGAACTATCTCGTACAGTTTTTAATTCATGAAAAAAGCCTAAATACATATACCCTCTTTGGCACTCCAAAAATATTATGATAAGATACATAAAATGACAAAGAAATGCCTAAGTTAAACAAATGACACAAATTACCTACTTTTCATTATTGACTCTACAAAGTATTTTGAAAGCGTAAACACAGAATATGAAACAGTGTCTTTACTATAGGAAATGCTAGGAAAATAATGAAACAAAGTTGTTGAATTTAACAGTTTTACCTTATCTAAACTAAAAATAGTAAAAAAATGTGGTTGATTTCGACTCTTAATCTTAAAATGTGAAATTAATAATAGATTATCCTTGTGCGCAAGGATAAATTTCGTGAGATATATTTTGCTGTAAAAACTGATATTTTAGAGGGATTTCTATTGAAGATTAATGATTGAACTTACAGTTAAAATATGTTTATTTTCATGCACGTGATAATATTGCCCCGGGTTACTGATGTCATTTATAACATATTTAAATTCAGCGATTGTAATCAACATGCTAAGGGTATAAAAATCTGGTGAAGATCCACCTACAGCGGGCGAAGTAAAACTGAAAAGTTGTATGTATCCCCGCATGGACCTATTGAACCTCCATACCAATTTTGGTGAAGATTCATCCACACTCTGCGAAGTAGTTACATAGACATACAACAGAACACAGACAGTATTATTATATTTATATAGATACATCAACATACCATTTGAAACCGGTTGTTTCTGAACAGTGGGTTAAATGGCGGTGACTCTTATTTATATTAACTAATTAAAGGAAGAACCCTATTATGTAAAAACTTGTTTGTTATCGGATATACACGTTGCAACAATAAATATTATACTTTGTATATTTGACAGTAAACAAGTTTAAGATTATTTGTATTGTTTACAAGGAGATCTACATCTTTCAAGTTGATACATGTTTGTATAGAATTTAATGCGAATTGCTTTCAGGACTTTGACCTGAACAGTGCTTTATACTTACTTAATGATGTCATACCCAGAGCGCAAAAGTTTTGTGGATTACACACACGCGAGCGCGCGCGCAAGAACAAGCTACTCGCCATTTTCACAGTAAAATGAACGCAAAAGTTATAAACAAGTATACTATTTTGTAAAATAAATCAAAGTAATGAAAAATTGTAAATTACCATACCATAGCAATGACCTTTTTTGTTGTTCAACGGTACAATTATATTTGTATTAGAGACTCCCGAGAGGGTATAATACCTAAAAATGTCACAGTCGCATCACATTTTAGAGAATTTTACAATGTTACTGTTTATTACAGGAACACCAGGTAGCAAAGTGTTAATACTATACGTTGTTCTATTCTTATATATTTAGAAGATAGATATATTTACAATAAATAAAATATGAAATCATTTTTTTCTTTTTTTTTAAATTTAGTCGCACATAACTTTGAAAGGATAGACTAGAAGAGAGGCAGCTAGTCAACATCATTAAAACGATAGACTAGAAGAGAGGCAGCTAGTCAACATCATTAAAACGATAGACTAGGAGAATAATAATGAC
>NW_013665747.1:863694-866156 GCF_000517525.1 Limulus polyphemus
GGTTTGACTGTCATCTTATAACGTACCCATGGCCACAAAGTGCAGAGCCAAATATTGCGGCAATAGAACACGAACCTCGAATGCACAGTCCGGCACGCTAACCACTAGGCAACATCCAGTTAAACAATAAAGCGAAAAAATAGCCTCAGTAACCGAGGTTAATTATGTGTGACTATAGTTTACCAGTAGAAGAAAGACATGCGTGTAGACCTTTGGCTTCTAAAAGAACTGTTATTGACGTGTAACTTTACTTACGATAAATGAAGGTTAACGATATATGCTGGCTAAGATATATCAGTAAGTTCAAACATTATCTTATTCAAAAATCCTTTAGCGGTGAGACTATTCGATAAGTACTTTTGAGACTTGACTTTTTTCACTAGTCCCTATCAGTTATCTCTTGATAATCCTGAGCAAATGATGAAAGATTTGACATTATATCAAATTACATACAGAGTTTTAGAAAAGAAACAGCAAACCACACTATGCATAGTGGATAGAACAAAACCTAACTATTTTGCTGGTGTATCAATGGATTTATAACATGAATTGAAACGATGGAAGTCCACAAAGATATGAAGAGTCGCTGAATCTGCTCTAGTTATCTAAATGTATACATCTTCTTATATATCTCAAACTCATTTGGTTAGTGAATTGAGAACAAGTGTTCAGTTTCACGACAATGAACTCTTTAGTACATTGCTCTTCATTTATGATAAAACCATCTTCAGTATTAGATAAACAAAGAACAAATAGTTCCATAACATAATATATGCTGTAAATAATGTAAATTTTATATGAACTTTTAGTATTTGAAGCTTTTTATACCTTATGGAGCCCTTAGAATGCATATAGATTACTTAAAATCTTGTATGATTGTTGCATTTGACGTATGGTTTGAACTCATATCAATACATGTTTAGCACTATGAATGGTCTTATTTTATTGGAGAGTTATGTTTGTGTTATTGCAAAGAATTATGGGTAGGCATTAAAGTTTTTAGATTTTTTTCGCGCTGTGTGTCAGTCAATTGACTTTTTGTGAAATCAAGTGATGTATTCATTGTTAGCTTTACATTGTTATTATTATTACATGTCATAATGATCGAACAACTAGCATATTTATATTAAAAATCTGTTTTCATTTCACCAAAAGTAGAACTGAAAACTAATTTGTGACGTCTAATGCATTCCTTGATTCGCCGCACCCACTGCTCTGGATTGCTTATTCAAGGCTCATCAGCACAGCTTGGGTTAAAAAACCAAAGAAATGCAGTTATTATTATATTTATATCGTTCACACCTGCGAGTGAAGTAATCGGGTTTGGGATAATGAAATAATAATGTCCCATTCATGTGTATATTGGGTTGAATCGACGATTTTCTCGCCCCGTCTGTTTGTATATATTTAATCGTACGAATTCTCCAAAACCGACAAATAGATTAAATACGTCATGATCTTATGTTCTTCTCTCATAAAAAAAAATTATTACGCTTCGCATTTCCCCGAAAATTGTAATTTAAGTTTTCGACTGCTAGATGATGATTTTATAAAACAAAGGCTTTTATGTATAGTGTAGTCATAACATTTTTGGTACTGATTACATTAGAATGGATGGGTTCACAAAGATAGCATGAATTTTTGCAAAAACGTGTAACAAAATATGCTGGAATTTCATTACATAATCAACGTTTTATTTTTTAGAAGCTAGCTGAAACAAAAAATATTTGTTACAAACAATAACGTTTAAGTAGTAGAGGAACCAAAAGGCGAGAATGGTAAAGCCGATCGTCACTCAGAAATCTAATTAACTTCACCTAATTGCTCAATTTATTTATATATTTTACTGACCAGATAAACTGATATGTATTTAATCGTTCCAGCGTTCAAATACACTTCATTAATATGCTATGTAACATAAAACTTAGCGTTTGTACACAAGAAGTTCTAAAAATGCATCTTTCAATTAGTGCATGGATGGGAAGATCGCATTCTGCTCGCCATACAATTTTATTTAGCCCGTCAACAGTTGGTAAGTAAGAATACTAACCCTTTAAGTTGGGTACCGTTACAATTAGGTTAAATATTTCACCACAATATTATATTTAAAACTTTATAAAAGTATATATACATACTTTTATATATATACATATATATATATATATTGTTACGTCTCCGTTCGTTAGTTAATTTTCCGTAACTTCGTTCCGACGAAACTTTAGCGACACAAGTCCTTTCTTAAATAAAACTGGTTTATTCTTTCTGAATATCACTTTGCGATACAGTCTCTCTATAATCAAACACTATAACTCACGTCTCCCATGGCCAACAATATTTTGCCGCATACATTCAATTACTCCTTATCCCGTCACGTTGTGACCATCTTATATATACCAAACTACCCCCA
The DNA here is from genome assembly GCF_000517525.1 of Limulus polyphemus. NCBI lineage: Eukaryota > Metazoa > Arthropoda > Merostomata > Xiphosura > Limulidae > Limulus > Limulus polyphemus. Next base: position 866,102 of record NW_013665747.1, read on the forward strand.
ATCTAGTAGTCTCCCGATAATTCACGAAGGTTCGAGAAGGACGTGGTGTGATACT
>NW_013665747.1:867156-870998 GCF_000517525.1 Limulus polyphemus
ACTCGCTATTTGCCAGAGACCTTGGTCCATAACTAAATGCTGTCTTGGGTCTATCTGCTTCAGCCATTTTTACTTGATGGAAACCTGACTTTAAGTCCAGAGTTGAACTTTGTTTAATTTTGTATGGATATAGGGAGTTATTTTAACTCTTCGTATAAATTTATTTAACTAATTGCACACTGACGCCTGTAAATCATGTTGAGAGTAAGGCCTCTTATTTTCCTTGAATATTACCTTAATTAAACTCGTGCTGTATCATATTTTACGGTAAATAATTTAGCCGTTCTTGAATTTACCATATTGTATTAGCGCAGTTCTCTTACTGGCGAGTTTGTTTTTTTTTAATTATCTGGTGACAATAATTCAACGCCCAATCCAAGTAATTATAATAAATTGCTTTATTTCCTTTTTTAACATTATAAACTTGAAAACTTGCAAGTTGTACACTGCCATTGACCTACGTTAAAAATAACGTTTATCTAACGTAAAACAAATCAACTTACTTAAACAAAGTAACTGCTATAGCTAAGATACTATTTTGAAATCAATCTTCTCACTTCACAACTGTCTCCTATTTATGATCTAGTATTTGAATGTGCTAGAACACTTTATGTCAATTCCGTAGAATTATATAGTTGTTCTAAGCCTATCTTATTATCTCCCTCTAGTAAACAAATTACATTAAAAATGTAAACTATAAAAATAAATTCACCCCAACATATTTGAAACCTCATGAAAAACATCTATATTTTTTTACAACAAAAGTACTGTTTTTATGGTAGTAAGGCAATTCTTCGTACACCTGTGTTTATGGAATTATAAGATCGTTAAACACTGAGCGTTTACATTTCGCGATTAAATACCATAGGTGACTGTCACATGCCTCATTTAGGTGCCATTGTTTATTGCAGAACTTAAACGCTGTAGGAATGGTGTTTGTTTAGTCTTACCAAATTGGAAAATAGATAAATGTTTAGCTTAAAATATGTGATTAATTCTAAAGATTGAAATTTAATAAATAAACTTCTGAATTGTTTTCTTACTTTATTATTTTTGTTTTGTTGTTAAGTCTTATCAGTAAAATTTATTCAGTTATTGTTAAATTTGAGGAAGCTTAAACTAAGTTTAGTGTTAAAGGACCAGCGATGAATGTTAAGACCAAGCTGAGTAAAATGAGGCTTAACTATCAAACAGCTTAGTCTTGGCCGGGAAATGGATCATTATTTCTTATATGATACAGGCTTTATTTTTGACTTTGGCTAATTTTTTGAAATTAATATAGAATTTACAATTAGTTTTAACATTACTTTAATTAAATCTTTTATTTTAATGTTTAAATAAAATGGTAATGTTTTTAAGTTAGTTTATTACTTGAGCTTTTCTTTATTCACTCTAACTAAGTCTTACGTATAATTCAGTTACCGATAAGAAACGCTGATAAATTTTGTATATCTATTGTGTAATTTTACAAGTTATTATTGAAGTCACACTGTCAGGTGTCACAAATATGACCCCAACTTTGTTATTACTTATTACCTGTGTTATTTACTCTAGAAGTTAAGTACTTACCCTAAATTTTAGCAAATCGGAATATTGCTTTATGACCTTTGAAACTTTCTAAATTACTCATCATTATATATCATTTGCATATGTTTTAATTGAATTAAGTTTTCTTATATGTATTCTTACTGTCAGTGTTAAAGCTCAGATCTGAATTTGGACATTTTCATAAGCACTGTTAAATGACAGGATAGTTTTTTTATAATTTTTAGTTTCTTTGGTTTAACAACACTTAAATAGGTTTCTAAAAGCATAGTAATATTTATATAATAAAAGTCTCAGGAATTTTTTGCTGAACAAAATGCCACTGCATAGAGTGAATGATGTTGATAACAAAAATAAGCAATCTGTTCAAGCTGAAAATCTGCAAAACATTATTTAAAAAGGTAAACAACATTTAAGTTGATCAGTTTTTATGGATGCATGAAACTGTTAAATTGTAAACTTTTATAAGATGTATACTCTTAATATTTCTATACAGCTGCTTTGTGAAAAAAAAAGTGTCTAATAGTCCTTATTTGTAAATAAAAATGCTTGCCTTTTTTAATGTTTTGGTTTTCTATAATAGTATAAAGTACTCCAAATAATTTTTGCCCTGATCAAATTTTGCCTCTGTCAGTATCTGCCACAAGTGATCAGTAATTCAGTATCGTGGATATGCATCAGTATGCTGGTTTATGTAGAAACTGAATCATTTATATTATAAGAGTAAATATGTCAATAGAATCTTATTGTGTAATTGATCTTAACAAAGTACCACAAAAAAACACACACACAATAAACACATTTATTTATTTTTAAATTTTCTTAATTCTCCGTTTGTATGGTTGTGAAAGCCTTGCCCTTCTTCTGTCCTTAGCACTGTCTCACATTTTATCTGCAGGACTTGAATCATACAATGCAGTTTTTAGATCTAATATTACAATTCTCATTAAACAGTTTTTCAGCCTTCATAGAGCATCCGAATTTTGTCTTGAGCTTGTTTTGTACAGAAAAGGTTCTTTCACAATCAACACTTATTACACAAAGTAATTTGACATTGATCACCAAGCGGTTTAATAACCCTTTTACATAAATGTTCAGTTTTGAGTTTATATATGTATATGCTATTGAATATAGGCCATTAATTTTGTAACAAATGGTTTTGGTTTCAGTGTTTTCCCCAGCATTATTTGAAATTTTTGTTAATTTATTAGTTCCATAGAAATCTGAAAGATCAGTAATAACTCCATCCGCTAGATCTTCATCCAAAAATAGAAGACTCAAGTATGGATTATTGACGATGTTTTCATCTTCTTCTGTAATCCTGTCACTGATGTCCTGGTGAAGTCTGTCTATGTATTTACTCGTCAGCTGGTTTACTTCTGAAGGAGTCCCTTCTGAAACAAAGATTTACACCTTTCATACACCCATCATTCTGTTCCAAGTGCTCACCATTTCCCTGTAATTTTCACCATTTATATTTAGCTCATCCAATCCAACTAAAGTGGACTCTTTCACTTGACTGAGTACCAGATTTTCATGCTAAAATCAACAAGTTAACACCTGAATTGCATTATGGACATCCACCAAGAGGCTTGTAATTAAAGCCATTTTAGTGCTGTTAAAAGTGTATGTCTACTAATTTAGCTGTTGCATCTGTTGTACATCATTCAGAAAGTGTTGCTGTGCTGCAACAGTAGAATAACTACATTGCACAGCATCGACTGTGCTTCTTATGCTGAACTATCTCACAGTTTGTGGTCAGAGACGTAGCCAAGGGGGCCTGATCCCCCTGAAAAATAAGAAAATTAGGCATATTATTCATATTATTTTAAGTTTTTTATATATATAATAAACTTGTTTTGTATCAGTTAATAAAAAAATATAAAACTTCTCTAAACACTATTAACTCAGCTGTAAGGGAAGTTTTAAACTAAGACTAGACAGTGGTAAGGATAAGGAAAAACTAAATGCAAAAAGAATAAGAGGCAGAGAAAAGTTTAGATTAGGAAATGACTATAGAAGGAGTTATAAGGATAAGCTTAATTGTTACTATTGTAATGCTAGAAGTATAAGAAATAAAATAGATGACTTTAGAGAACTGGTAGGAAATGAGGATTTTGATATAATGGGAATAACTGAAACATGGTTAAACATGGATGATTTTGATGACAGAAATTTCTTTGAAATATAGGGTTACAGGCTATTTAATAGGCATAGACAAGAGTATTAAAGAGGGGGAGGAGTGGCTTTATTTTTAAAATGCGAGTTACATCCTGTTGAAGTTGAGGATATCAAAG
>NW_013665747.1:871008-872523 GCF_000517525.1 Limulus polyphemus
AATTTCAGGCATATAGATTGGGAAATTCTAGAGTCAAACCAAGATGGAAAATGGTTTTGGGAAACTGTTCAGGATGGCTTTCTTCACCAGTTAGTCAAGGAACCAATTAGAAACAATGCTATTTTAGACTTATTGTTAACTTCAGATACAGAAATGATCGAGAGGGTGAAAATTGGGGAACATCTGGGTGCAAGTGATCATTTCTCTATTAGGTTTGATGTTTTGCTGTATATGGAGATAAGGAATAATGATATTTTGGTTACAAATTTCAAAAAAGCAAATTTTGAAGGGATGTGACAAGAATTATCTGTTGTAAGTTGGGCAGCTGAGTTATTTGGAGACACTGATCAGATGTGGACACATTTTTAAATATTCAAGGTAAAAGAAAGAAAATAGTAGCTGCAAGTAAAAAACCAGGTTGGCTCATGAAGGCTATAAGAGATAAAATTAAAGAAAAGCATCATAAATTTAAGAAATTTAAATTGACTGGTATGACAGGAGATTTAGAAGATCAAGGAAGTTGGTGAAAGAGGATATTAGGACATTAAAAACAATGTATGAGGAAAGGTTGACTGAAGATGTAAAAATTAACAGTAAGGATTTCTTTAAATACATTAAGGGTAAACAAAATGTTAGGATGGGGTAGGACCCTTGAGGGATGATAAAGGTAGGTTAATACCTGATGATTATGAGATGGATGGGTTATTAAATTTTGCTTTTTCTTCAGTTTTTACTAACGAAGATTTAAGTAGTATTCCTCATCTTGAACAGTTGATAGATGGAAACAAGATCGAACTAGATGACTGCATTAATTCTGAGATGGTTAAGAAAACAATTGGGAACTTTAAAAACATAAGGCTCCTGGGCCAGATAATATTTCCCCAAGGGTTTTGAAGGAGGTTAAAAATTGGATATGTGAGCCACTTACTGCTATTTTCTTTTTGTCAGCCCTTGAATAGTTGGCAGGTACCAGAGGATTGGAAGTTAGCTAATGCAACTCCTCTTTTTCAAGGGAGGTGATAAAAATTGTCCCAGTAATTATAGACCCATTAGTCTTACATCAGTTGTAGGAAAAGTTTTGGAACGTCTGTTAAAAGATGCTTTGCAAAGTCATTTAACAAAGTTTAGAATTTTATTGAATAGTCAAAATGGTTTCACTAAGGGAAAATCTTGCCTTACAAATCTTTTAACATTTTTGAAAAGGTTACTGCTTATGTAGATGAGAGTAAGGGTGTAGATTTGGTGTATCTGGATTTTCAGAAAGCATTTAACAAGGTGCCATATAAAAGGCTTGTGAAAAAAATTTGCTCTATAGGTGTGGTGGATAAGTTAGCAAATTGGATAGAAGAGTGACTGGATGGAAGAAAGCAGAGGGTTGTTACAAATGGAGTTCAGTCAAACTGGATTAATATCACAAGTGGGGTACCTCACGGCTCAGTCTTAGGACCTTTTCTCTTTGATTTACATCAGTGACATAGATGAAGGGATAGTCAATAAATTACTTAAATTTGCAGA
>NW_013665747.1:872929-877284 GCF_000517525.1 Limulus polyphemus
CTCCTTACATTAGGAAAGACATTCAGTTGTTGGAAAGGGTTACTAGAATGGTGCCTGTGATGGAAGGTTGTCATATGAGGAGAGGCTGAAATCTCTGAACTTGTTATTGGGGGGGGGGGGGGATCTGATTGAGGTGTTTGTGATTGTAAAGGGAATTGATAGTGTGGATGTATAATCTTTTTTTATATTTTACAGTGAGAATAGTAGGACTAGGGGACATTTTGGCAAGGTAGGAATCATCTTCAGCTAAGACTTTTATTTTTCTAACAGGGTGGTTGGCCTTTGGAATGGGTTGCCTTCTGATGTTGTAGAGGCAGTAAATTTAAGTGATTTTAAGAAAAAAGCTTGGTAAGTATATGAATGATAAGGGCTGGCTAAGATTGTTATTTTACTTTAGTTTAGAGGATGGAACAGCCAAGATGGACCCCCATATTGTTCCAAAACATTATGTTATACTATATTTGATTTATTTTAATGATTATTTTATTAAACATTTCAATCAATTTCAGCTTTTGAATTTATTGGTCCCCCTTAACATTTTCTGCCCCACATTTACCATAGAAGTTATGAAGAAAGTTACTTCATTATTTAGAAATTTGGTTTCATCCAGAAAAAATAAATAGATTATGAAAAATAATTTTCTATCTTTTACTGATTGATAATAATTCTCAATATTAGAATTTTATTATAGACAGGATGTTCCAAATTGAGAGAAGACACTGTAGTTGAAAGCTTCATAGGAAATGCCTCCAGCTTGATAGATTTTACAAATAATGGAGAGTTTGATGGAGCATATGTTGTAGGCGAAGAATGAGTTATATTGTACCAACAAATGTTATTGGACACTTCAATAGTTCTTTTGGCATACTATAATGTTGACTTAAGTTACCTTCACTTTACTTTTTTTTTGGGAGGGGGGGGGGGTTCTGTGCTCTGTCCACTGTGGGAAAACAAACCCTGGAATTTAGCATTGAAAGTTCCATAAATTTACCACTACCCAGTGGGGGTCACAATGTATAATCATTGGGGTTCCATTCCATGGAGAATAAGAAGTAAAAATTATCCTTTTTTCAAGAAAAGCCTGAAGAACAAAAAGTTGGTAGCTAACTACGAAATATTTTCTGAAGCTATTTATTTCAAACTTAAACTGCACAGTAAAATTAAAAGCTACTTTATGATTTTTCTCGTACCAAAATACCTATATGTAACCAAAGAAACACTCGATCTTTTTCATATTTACATTAAATGTGGATTTTTTTTTTATTGCTGCAAAAGTTAACTTAAACTAGATTGTAATTCAGTTTGTTTTAATATTATTGTTATATTACAAATATAACTAACTTATAACTAAATACCTAACTTATTCTTTTAATTTCTGAAGTGAGTTTTGTAATAATTTTTCTTAATCTATAGTGTTCAGGAATGCAGGAGGTCAAAAATGTACAGCTTGTTTAAAAGTGTAAGGCTAAAATGCAAAGAAATGTAATATAAATTTAAGGTTTTACTAATACAATTTAGACATGTTTGCAAATCACCACATCCTAGTTTGAAAAATTAGTGCATACAAAATTGCTGTTAATATTCTATTAAAACCTAAGCCAACAACACTTATATACACAAACCTTTTTAAGTTATAGCTGTAAAAATATTACATTGTTAATCACAGTGTTGAAGAATTGTGATAAGAAGTTCATACAAGTTTTCAAAGGATTTATAACTGTTTTTGACATACAAGAGTTAGATTAGTGTATTTTTTAGTAAAGACAGATAAGTGGTTTCAAGGTAACATGAGTTTTTTTAATAATTAATTAATCATTCTAAATCTGGAAGAGGTTTTGGATTTTAAACACGGGTATTTATTTTGAATTTGTTAAACATGTCAAGGTGTTTAAAATCTGTAAGTGCTTTGTAAATATGTTATAGTTTTTATTACTTAAATATGTCAACATGCCAAAAAATCAAAGTGTTTTAATTTAAAGCACTTAGTATTTAACTTTATTGAAGGTAGAAAAATAAAACAACATTACTAAAATAAATACTATAAATGTTAATTTTTAAACCACTAGTTTTTTTCCCTAAATGTTTTGATATTAATTTTTAAAACATCAGATGTTTAAATAAATACATGTGTATTTAGATTATGAATGCATCTTAAACAGATGACATATTTAATTATAGTAACTATAAAGGTGGTTAATTAATGTTTATAGAAGTATATATTTTTTAATCTGGTGGCGTTACTTCTTTATAATAAATAAATGGCTCATCAAAAGGTTGTTAATGAATTTATTTGCCTTTCTACTACTTCAAAGCCATGCATCCCAGATATAATAATTGCAATTATGATATAACTGGACTTGTTTACTGGTATTCCAGGATATAGTTCAATATTGTAGGAAGGTTGCCCCCATCTAATAAAAGAGAAAATACATTTACTAAATTTGGATTTTGATGAAGTACAGAGGGTAGGTTTGTCCTAGCTGCCATATAGGGACAACTATGTGCCAATTTTCAAAACTGTTTATATTTTGGAAGAAACTAATATTTTTAACGAACTATTTTTGCATTAGTTTTTACTATTTCTGCATGTGTACATAAACACAGGTGAATTTACGTTTATTTTTGTGTTTCGCATCTTATGCTTTTCAAATTTTACAATACTGTCATTATTTACAGTCAGTATACATAGATATACGTATGTTTCTTTATTCACTCACTCATCCAAAACTATATTTTCGTAACAAAAGATACCAGAGTTATTGGCAATATATATATATACAAGATTTTTTTTTTCAAATCTAAATTGAATATATAATTATTCAGTAAAGCATTCAGTTCAGTACTCATATCCTGATTAAATACTTTTTACGAGCTTATTACTGTTTTCATAAATATATGTATTAAACATGTTTAAACAGCCCCCTGGGAGCTCAACGGCAAGTCTTAGGGCTTTTTCTCACTAAAAATCAGATTTCGATACACGCGGTAGATAGAGCATAGACCATTTTAGATTTGTGCGTGATAACAAAGATGCTCAAATAATATCTGGGAGTTCTAAAGCAAGAAGTTGTTGGAGGATTAGCTTAAAGCGCTACTAGCTGCCACTGTGAACTTAAACTAGACATCAGAGAATCCTGTCTTAAACATAGAGCTGGCTTAAGACAATTAGTCGTTATATATAAAATATATACATTAGGCTGAAAATGAGTATATGTCGTTTAAGAGATTATATTTGTTAAATGAATATATACACGCGTGCGAGTGTGGTTATATTTAAAGAAGGTCAGTTTAGTAAAACATATTACTCTGTATGTGTTAAATTATTGTAAGATACTAGCGTAATAGTATAGGAAAATAATTTGTGGAACATCACTTATTCAAAATCTTAACGTTATCGATCTGTTGTTGCAAGAAAATAACTATGAACATTAACCCAATTTTCGTTTTTCGCAAATAAGGTGCAGCACGTGCATTTGCACAGGGCGACAAAAACGGATGTCAGACCGGCCAAGCGAAACTTTTCCTGTTAGGCAAAATCGATATTTTACGGTAAAGCATAGTCAGCGTTGGCAAAACACGTGCGCCAATCCTGTAAACAGGATATTGAATGTATTTAACTATATCGGTTTAATATTAGAATGCGAACATTCTTAAGCCTAACAAACATATGAAGAATAAAAATGTTTTGTTTCATCAAGTACAAAACTAGATTGTATCACGTCTGTCACGATGATAGATCATCATAGAACCCTGAATTTTAGCGTTAAACGTTCAGAAGCTGAGTTACCAGATGTTTAATATCAAAATTAACAAGTTCTACACAGAAATTATTATTTTATTTTCAAACTTAAAAAAATCCTATATTATCAAGTATTCTCTCTCCTAAAATTAGAAACTTTAATTAACAAATACTCGTTTTATTTAAAAAACTCGCAATCGTATTATTTATTGTTGAAGTTATTAGGCGTCTAAAACTAACTACTGGAAACTAATAATATCCTTCAGTATACAAATAACTGTAATTTTTGTTTTATTTTATACAATTAAACAACATAATACATTCAAATAACATACCGCGAAGCTTAGAGCTTATCCGCAGGAAATGCACTATTTAAAATAAAATTGATCACACAATACTCATAAAATACAATAATATTATAATGTAATACACACTCAGTATTTTTTTTTATTGTACATTACTTCGTAACATTATTTTTGTTTTATTACCCAGTTCTTTCATCAATTTTTGTAACCTTAGTATGTGTTTTAATGTCCATTAAATTTCTTGGAATTGTATTAAATTGTACACTTGATACTTTATTTTTTCCGTAGTTGTTCTTTACTTCAAATAAGTT
>NW_013665747.1:878117-889258 GCF_000517525.1 Limulus polyphemus
AACCTAACTTTTCTTGTCTTGTCTTGTTTTTTCTTTATCATTATCTATTCTAATTTTAAAAGGCGATAAAAATATTGCTTTATTAAAATAGTGTATTGGTATAATCTAAACACATTCATTATATTCAAAATATACATATCTTTAATAAACAACATATTTTTTTTTATTGGTAAAAGATTTTTTACTATACTATTTTGTAAATTCAATATTCTCAGATGCTCCAAAAATGTGTGACAAGATGATATCAACTTTTGAAAAATTGTGTGTGATATATCATTACATATTTTTACCAAAATAAAATTATAACTCAAATGTTGATATCTTATATATTCTTTTGATACAAGTTTTATTAAAATGTGTTTTGGATGAAACAAGTTTCAAAAATCGAAACTTTAGCCCTAATTATCGATTTTTAGTCTCCTATTAGAATCTTTATTCAGATTGTGGAAATAAATAAATTTTCCGCCTGCGCAGAAACAGACGATGCAAAGAAGAAAATGCGTAAAGTTATAACAATTTTAAACATACATCGTTAAAACTTTTTGTTGATATTTTATAAACATTAGTTTTTGTAGGTATTCTTAGATGATAGAACTAGTCATTAATAGATCTAGTAAACATAGGCTTAAAAATGCAGTGCATTATGACACTTAATATCCCTTGTCACCTACTAACTTAAAAAAGCCATTATCATAAAGTTATTTTTAAACTCTTATACATATTACGATTTTTAAATTATATAAATATTTTTTTTGTTTTTTTATATATAGTAATTTGTGCATACTAGAAACGGTACAAAATGGTATATTATAAACGGAAATATGTATTTCGCTTCCTAGATATAGAGTATACCATGGAAATAAGATGGTTTTGTACCATATCCGCCGGACCTGGAGGGTGACAATGGGTCATTTCCCACCCACATTTGAAAAGGGAACCTGCCCACTACTTTTAACAGCAAGAGAGAGAATATGGATATAGCTGATCCTTCAACAGAGTCTCCCGAGTTACAATAAGATATATTAGAGGAAAGTGATAGAATGGATACAGCACGAAAAATGGTGTAACGTGTAGACAGAAACTAAACTTAGAAACGTGTAATAAAGAAAAAGATTAGATATAGATTCCAATCATAGTATATCTCCAATTACTGTTTCCAGAAGAAATGTGATATGCACTGTAACAAGTCAATTGGGGATCACGCAAGTACGTGTTGCACTCGACAGACGAGTCAGTGTGTAAAGCTACAATTGTCTAATAAGGTGACAGACCTCCATCATCGACACTAATTGAAAATAAACAGAAAACATTTATATTGTAATGACCTTGTAAGAAACTAGTTCAAACACGATATTTAAAGTCCCTCTCGAGGAGAGCATTATGAAGCTTCAGGTGTGTGTGTGTGTGTATATATATATATATACAGAGAGAGAGAGTGCATTCTCATTATGAACTGGATGTCAAAAGATCTTAAATACATGCAAATCTTTTATTACTTAGGTAAATACTATAAACTTGTATCATTTGGCCCTATGTGCGTGTCCACTCCTGGAAAGGGGACGAGTCAATTTCAAGGGGTGATACAGATACTTGTACAAATCGGTGTGAGTTGTAGATTTTCTTCAATGTAAATGTTTTATGGAACTGTCGGTGAAGATATAGGTTTGGAGTATGGGATACCGCACTTAGACCTATTGTCTGATTTGAAAGTGCGGCATAAATTCTTGCTGTTCTTGTCGAGTGCGGATATACTAAGAAAGCTTCTCCCCACCCCACCAACCAGGTGAAGCTCCGATGGAAAGTGAGATACTGACCAGTTTTGTTACGAATACAGTTATTCCTTGTGATTAAGGATATTGCCTTAGTTTTGTTTTTCCTTTGCTGTTCGTGGTTGACATTGTTTTCTGCAGTACATATATAGAATCTGCAGATACATTTAACTTCATGGCGGCTGTCAGCGCACTTGTTACCAACATACATTATAACTTCAAAAAGTAACCATTTAAAAATCAGAAATAGTTCTGTAATCAAATTTCAGACGTCATCAACCTTTGCTACTATGGATGTGACGTCAGTGCGTGCATAACGTATATGTGAAAACTAGAAAATTTTGAAAAAAAAATCCTGCTGGTTTTAAATATGATTTTCATAGAGGTTTTATCAATAATTATATCTTTGCTAAACATTCCTACTCCCTAAACAATTTTCAAACCGTACTGTTCAAAAATTGACAAAAAAAAAAGATAAATTCTACCACAGTTAACTTATTGGTTGTTGTAAAGCAGCAAACTACACAATGTGCTATTTGTTTTCTGCCCATCGAAACCCGATTTTTAACGTCATAAGCCCACTGACTTTCCGTTGAGCTCTTGGGAGAGAGCGTTAACTTATTACAGAATGAATAGCACATAAGATATAACTAACTAGTACATCATGTAAGTATTAATGAGATTTATTCAAGTACTGATAAAACTAGTTATTTTTTTTATTTTTTTGCAATGTGCTGTTTTTAACTTTAGATTCATGATCGAAATTTTTCTCAAGCTTTCGTTTTGTAGAAGTTTGCCACGTAAGAGTTAGCGAAAACGTTGCTAAAGTTACGAAATCTTGTTCGATATTCGCTGAAAGTAAGAAAGGCGGTTTGATAAGACTTAGTTAATGTTCTTTAATTTGTCATTGAAACCTTACAAAACACAACCGCCTCTATGGTTTCTTTCATTTGCTCAATTTGTATTTCTGTATAAAAAAAATAAACAACAAGAGGAAACAAACAACATATGTAGATAAGTGGAGAGGCAAAACTGAAAATATGTTAATTTGAAGCAACAACCGACCATACCATATTTTACATCTCTTTGAGTTGGTTCTATGAAATTAAGTAAGTCCTCCTAACAAAATTTGACAACTTAGTGTTCTACGACTCTCATTTAACGTTGTTACTATTATTGTTGCTTACAAGTATATTATTATACCCCCTAGAAGTGGAGGGTAACAGGAGAGGTAATGTTTCATGGGAAAGCACTTTCCACGATGAATTAATTAACACGTTTGTTTAAACTAGTGTTTAATATATTCTACCATCCAAGTACAAAATCCTGAAAAGCGGGAAAAAAAAACTTTCCATTCTCTTTCAAAACGGAGAAGGTTTCTGATATTGAACGAAAGGAAATTTATGTGTATCTGTAGGGAAAATAGTTAAAATAAAACCATTTTCTCTTTACAGTACGTCATTCCTCACGACCTTCAAAGATTGTGGTTAACGTATTACAAAGAAGATGAGACATAGGAACTCCAATTTAGTAGTACAGTATGTAATTGGCTTTTGCAGTTATATATTAAATGCTATCTTCAAAGAATAATGGATCCGTTATTATACGCTCTCATATAATAGTAAATCTCAAAGTACTTTCAGAAGTATCAAACAGCAAAAAGTAAATCCAAACTGAGCTCTTTTCATAGACTTCATTTTGTCAGATTTTGAGAGTAATTCCTATATTCACACAGCTTAAAAAGCACTTACCGTATAATATCCATTTGAAAAAAATAATTCCATTGAATTATAGGTTTGATAGAATATGTTTGATAATTGCTTGATGCTTATAAGTAGAAATTACTGAACTGTATAATTATGGCTGATAATTCTTATTTTTCTATTAAATACTTGCATCTGTATAATAAATGTCGAATACGAGTGTTCTCACTTATAATTATTATAAAGAGTATAATTGTTATATAAACAATTTAATTTAGATATCTCATGTAATTAGGTGAAAACGATTTAAGAACTAATATGTCCAATCGAAGCAATTATTGAAATAATTTCATTGAAATAATTAAAAGAACGAAAGAGCTGTTCTCAACTAAAATTATTTGAAGTTGAAAATTTAAACACCTCACGATCTAAAGGCGTGTGTGTATAACCTCATTTAAGTGTCACGCAGGACAGTTATGAAATGAATATTTGCTGATCACAGTAAGAAATCCAAAGAACGAGTAGGAAAGCAAAATAGGTTATCTGCACTCTGACCACTGCAGGGAGTCGAACCTCGGGTTTCAGCATTATAAGTCCGTAAACTTACCCCAGACCCACCGGGGAACAAACTTTTATGCCTCTTTCAGGAGCCCCCCGTGGCACAGCGGTATGTCTGCGGACTTACAAAGCTAGAATCCGAGTTTCGATACCCGTGGTGGGCAGAGCACAGATAGCCCATTGTGTAGCTTTGTGCTTAATTACAAACCAACCAAAAATCTTTCGGGAATACTCGTAATATCTGTAGCAGCTTTGATCTGTTAAGAAGCCTTGTCTATTTCTCAAACTAAAATATTCGTTTTCTTGTATGATGAAAATTCATAATTAAAAATATAAATAAATATGGAGCACGCGTGAAACAAGTTTCTCTTTACCAGTGTTTATGAACAAGGTGGTTCACATTCTGCTTGATGGAATTATTGTTGTATTGTAACGCAAAGCTACACAGTGGGCTACCTGCGCTCCGTACACCGCGAAAAATGTAAACCCAGATTGTTGCATTGTAAGCCTACGGGGCTGAATCCAAGTTATTGAAAAATTATCCTATATGGGGAGCAATCAAGTTTGAGATATGGGCAGGTATTAGATCACAACAAATGATATTCGATCTTTTGTGCACAACACTACGACAACCAAATAGTAAGTAACTGGGTTTTGGAGATTAAAATATCTCCTTTGTCACATCACACGACTTTCCAAGTTGAAATTTATCTGTAAGAAAGTTCCATAAATTTAGTTAGTTCCCTTTCTAATATTAATGTACAAGGGCTATCTCAAAATAAATTTGGATATAAACGTATAGGCGCTGTGATAACCATGCAATATAAGTCTTTACTGGTTGATAAAGGTGTTTTAAAAACATATGCGAAACACATGCTTGAAAAATCAACCGAAGGTAGAGCAAAATAAAACCCAGTAAAATTTAGTTTATCTTAAGAATACAATAACATCAATGCAAATCATATCAAATGTTCAATATGCCATCCACCCATTTCAGGAACAGGCTTCCAGTGAGGTAGGTCATGACAGAGAGCAGCACGAAGCATACCTTCAACGACATACATCACGTAATGTTGACTAAAATTTTTTGCTCAAGTGCTAACATTGGGTGGGAGTTAAAATAATATTAATCTAGGAGGGAATGAATGAGCTCCGACATCAAACTCATACTTTTACTGTAGTTCTTAATCACGTCACATTATGAGCAAATACAGTGTGGTTCTCACGTTACTTGTATATTGGGATTACGCCAAAAATATCACTAACAATGAGGGTACCCGACTGATGTGAATTTTTGGTATTAATCTATGTAAGTAGCCTACTTTGATCAGAAGTTATACCGGAAGTTAGTTTCTAATATCTCAGATTGAGTGTCGTCCAAGAAAAATGTTACTGCCATGAGTTAGTTCTTGTTAACAAGAAATAAAATGCACAAACATTATTAAATACTTTTGGATTAGTTGTCTCTAAATGTGTTTAATATGGTTGTTTCATGGTACTAATTACCAGGATGTTACATTTTAATTTTCATATCAGCTAAACGCGATTCAGCACGTTCAGTACCTTTAGATGCTGCGCAAAATATTTTAAACTGGAGCCGTCAACATCATAAGCTCAGTAAGTTTATTTGTTAATTTCTCTCAACCAAAATGTAAATTTCAGTGAATAAAAGGTGATACAGACGGCTAGCCTATTCTTTGGTTCGCTATTCTTGCTGCAGTAGAGTAGTTTCGCCGAATTTACGTCTCATCAGTGCTCCTTGGAAAAGCGAAACAAATAAAGTAGGCCTCATATAGTGGTGATACAGTAAGTTGGTACGTAGGAGCGTTTAATTCTTATGTAAAATACTTAATACTAAGAGTGATTTAGGATGTGAATATAAATAATTTAAAGAACTTTCTTATATTTAGATGTACGCTTCCAATGACTTGGCGATAAGCTTGATGACTTATAAATGCTAAAATCTGGGGTTCGATTCCTGCAATGAGCACAGCGCAGATACTCCATTGTGCAGCTCTGCAATGTACTGAAAACGTCTACTGATTTTTCCAGAAGGCATAAACAAGTTTTAAGAATGTTAATATTTGTTCAAGTAATTTGTCAAGACTTTAATCTTTTACCAATAATAACTCCAGTGAGATGTTAAATATTTATAATCTGTTTTCCTACCTTAGGTACACTGACTTGCACATTTCGGTAAAACTTCACGTTTTTACCTTCATATTATATGTATCCACAATATAATTAATAATGTATAAAATCACTTCTGCTGTGAATAACGGGAATTAAGAATAAGATTTAGTATGAATTAGCCTTTAGCCATTACAAACCTATTTAACTTTGATCTGCGACAGTTTACCTTGTCACTGTACATCAATGTTTACTATTTTGTATATCAGTTAAAGAGACCGACATCGTAACCATTTTGTACTCGTGCATTTTATAGTGTAACATTAAATTTTAATATTTAAAGTCATGTAGGGATGATATATATATATATCTGTATCATCCCTATATTTCTTGTTTGCATTCTTTATGACACTGCCATCCCTACATCATTTTACATTTACAAAATGTCTTTATTACTTGTAACTACTCAAAATGAGTAGGTTTACCATTTTTTGTTTGTCAATGTGTGTGAAGTACTTGTAGAAAAGTATCTTTGTTCCAAATTCTATGTTAATTGAACGCCCCTAAAAAGACTCAAAATGAGCAAATTTAACTTTTTTGTATTTCAATTGTTGGGTGAATGAAATTTTATATTTGTACACACTTTCATTTTGATTGCTGTAAATATGACTACAAAGGGCCCAAAATATACATTTACGGGTTGTTTGAATTTTGACCTCATAAAAATCCTTAAAAAGATCTAAATAAAAAAAATTAAAAAGGTGTCTGGGCGTATTGAAGAAAGGTATATCTACTAAGTTTCAAGTCAATCCACCGAGAAATGAAGGAATGGCGGTCGATTGAAAATTATTTGGAAGAAAATACAAAGGAAGAAGTAGAAACAATAGAAAAAACAGTAGGTCTCTCTACGTATACATAATTAATAAAGCGACCAATGATTATTTTATCATATCTCGCTATATCACGATGCAAGTTTTTGCTTTCACAAATAACGCATTAATGTCTATGCATTTGTGATTACGAAATAAAATCCGCGTTTTCTAATAAACTATTACATATGGTATTGTAAGTACGACAGTGTAAAACAAAAGGCTTATTATATTAGTCCCAGGGTGACACAAAAATATTTACGTAAACTGTGTATGCCTGTTGTTTAGCGTCATCTAGCGACAATGAGAAGTTTAACGGGCTTTATATTCTATGAATCTCCTTTATTCAATGTATAACTTGAGAGGAGAAAGGAAAAAATAAAATAAAATATATATTAACCTTTGAATAGAATACACGTAGAGTTTTACATAAATTTCTGAGTATAATGTAGTTATTATTTTCTTCCTTCTTCCCACACGCTGGAATGGCATGGTTTGACGCTCGCCTCGCAATCTGCGTGTCGCGGGTTCGAATTCCCGTCCCACCAAATATGCTCGCCCTTTCAGCCGTGGGGGCGTTATAATGTACGGTCAATCACACTATTCAAGTAGCTCAAGAGTTGGCGAAGGATGGTGATGACTAGCTGCTTTCTTGTTAATCTTTGTTAACTTCCACTGTTTGGGACGGCTAGCGCAGATAGCCCTTGTGTGGCTAGCTGCTAAATTCCAAACAATCCAAACCAATCCCACCCTCTGGTGTATCAACGGTAAGTCTAAGGACTAATGACGCTAAAAACCCGTGTTTCGATAACCGCGATGGGCAGAGCACAGATAGTCCGCTGTATAGGTTTGCGCTTAACAATGATAGCAACATTAAACATATTATCCATGTTTCGTATACGCAAAGGATTTATAATTAATTTACGCTACTATAGAATGCATCACAGATATAATAAGATTTGGGAAAATATTCCAATGGTTTCACACGTACCCAGCTCAAGAATTTGTGTGAAAGTTTCGGCGAGTGTTAAGAAATCTCTTTATAATGTTTGGTTGCGTTTTTAATTGCATAGCTATATAATAGCTATCTGCAGTGTACCCACCTCATATATCAAAGCCAGATTTTTAGTGTCTAAACCCTCACACTTACTCCTGATCCACTGGAAGGTATCGTTATAATGAACATTCCTAGGGATATTAAACAGTGCTGTATGCGTTTGTTTTTCGTTTCTATGGAAAAAAACTGAAAGCTCCCATCGTGAAATTATCGTGTTCTTTAGCTCTACATTGTTTAGCCCCCCTGTTACGTTTTGGGTCTATTTGACCCGACATTTGTTTCCAGGAGATTATGATGCAATTAAACATGTCCTTGAGTTATTTATGATGAAAGTTTAAATTGATTTATAATATTTAACATAAAAAGTTAAAATCTTATCTAATGAAAAAATTATTATCAATTCAAAGCTATTTCAATTTCTTTGAAATATTACTTGGTCAGTATGCTCCTAAACATAACATAATACAAGGGTTAACACTCTCACTCTAAGATTATTTATCTTGGGAAAAGCTTTTAATATCTCTCCAACGGTCAGGATAGTGTTGACATTGCACTGCCGAGTGGTAGGGAAGTGTATGTGAAACACACACACACACACACATATATATATATATATATATATATATGGATGTTAAACAAGACTTTCGTGGCGCCACGCAGAGGCGTCGCTAGGCGCTAGCACACGGGGCTCGTGCCCTGGTTCTATTTGACAGTACCCCGAATCCCTAGTTGGTGTCTTGAAAAATCAGAATGTAAAATTATGATCGATATCATACTGAAATGCCAAAACTTCCCGCGCCTATGGGCCCGAGCCCCGAATCTTAAGCACTTAGCGACGCTTTTGGCGTCACGGCTCGCATTTGAAGCGACACGCCATAGGTCAATTACATCAGTGCAAGATTCCTTTTAATAACTTACAGAACTCGATCTTTTTAATAAAAAAATTAAGTTTAGACAATTGTTGAAAATATTCTGCATTTTACGCCTCTGATGCCAATATTTCGAAAACCGGCCTTTCCTCACCAGCATCTAAAAAAACATGTTTTAAAAAACAGGTATTTAGAATAAAATGTTGCTTTGTTTCGTTGATCTCTAGAGTAGGTAATGTTTATTTTTTTCCGGAGAGAATATTGCAATAACATAATATAGCATTCGGGTTAAAAAGATTGTTGGCCAAGTATTACCTAGACAGTATGTAACAGCCGACCAATACTGTAAGAAAACAAAGGTCACGAGGTAAAGTTGTCGACTGGACAAAGAAAGCGAATTCAGATGCGTTCTTTGGTTAGTTCTACTACATTTTCATCGTTACTAGTTCGGCAGAGATTCATCTTGGGAAAGCTGACAAGCTATTCTTTGATCAAGTAGAGGCGATCTTCCACTTGTCTATGTAGGTACACACTTTTGTGTGTGACTAAATAAAGTTGGTTTTCATGTAATAATTATCGGGAAATCGGTTTTAACTGAAAATACTAAATTCGAAATTAATCAACACTCAACAAATGAAATTAGTTAGCAAATTTCATGTTCAAACTGGATAATCTATTCAGTTATTCTATAGACGTTTTCAAGTCACACTGTGTCAGGAAACAGATCTTAAGTATTTTAAAATAGTGTCTTAACTCATAAAGTCTCATTATGGTCGTAATAAGTATACAAAATTTGCTTATCCGTTTTATGAAAGATAAATGTTATTTGCAATGAGATTATGAGTTTTTTAGACAATGAAATGGCCGAGATCTGTTCTACGTTATATACTTACAGTAAAAGGAATGCGGCACAGATTTTTGATATTTCACATTCTGTCAATATCTAGCTATTCTAGACAATTCTAGCAACGTGAAAATCTTGGCACATGTTCAACGCATGCTCTGTATGTGCCGCATTGCTCGAGTCAGTAAAGGACGTCACACAAAGACTTTCGCAATTAATCAATATCAAAGTTGAAGCAAAGTAATAACAAAAGCGGCACCATTTATTAGACTCTTGATTGTGTTACACAAATGCCAGACCGTGAAGAAGAAAAAAATAAAAATAAAAAGTTATGGAAATGAAACAACTAATGAAAAATTAATTCAATCAGTGGTAGAGGCAAAATTTTACATGCTGGTAATGAACCGTTTGATAACAGTTAAAAAAATGACATTTTCTATTGGCCACTATTACAATATTTCTAAGTCTTTTCATTATTGATTTACATAAACTAAGGATTCTCTAATCTTTGCGTTTATTAAAGTAACGGCCTGGCATAGCCTGGTGGTTAGGGCGCTCGACTCGCAATCTGAGGGTCGCGGATTCGAATCCCCGTCATACCAAACATGCTCGCCCTTTCAGCCGTGAGGGGGGGGGGCGTTATAATGTGATGGTCAATCGCACTATTCGTTGGTAAAAGAGTAGCCCAAGAATTGGCGGTGGGTGGTGATGACTAGCTGCCTTCCCTCTATTTTTACACTGCTAAATTAGGGACGGCTAGCGCAGATAGCCCTCGTGTAGCTTTGCGAGAAATTCAAAACAAACAAACAAGTAAAGTAACTAAGGTTTGTGGACTGTCAGGATAGAAACAGTTATTATGCATTTATTTTCAAGTTCAACTAGATGTTTGTGTTTTAGTGAAGAACTACCAATGGGCGAAGAAACTACCAATCGCGAAGAAAAGAACCCCGACTTTTGTTTGTTGTTAAGCGCAAGGAGCTTAGCCTCCCCAAATTAGTGGACAAACAACTGTCCCAAATATAATGTCCCTTACAGAGCATTTTCCTCACAAACTCGAAAATATTACACAGTATATATTACAGAATAGCATACCCTCCTCCAGCAAAAAATAAAATAAAAAATAAAAATCACGCGCTGCCTATGTTAAGCACAAAGCTACACAATGAGGTATCCGTGTCGTGACTCCCATAAGTAGTGAAACCCAGTTTTTAATGTTAGAAGCTTTCAGTCTCACAAGTGAGTCACTAAGGGTCTACCCGACATATAAATATAAACATAAGCGCAAAGAGAGGCAATGTGCTGTATTGCTGGACTC
Organism: Limulus polyphemus; assembly: GCF_000517525.1. Classification (NCBI taxonomy): domain Eukaryota; kingdom Metazoa; phylum Arthropoda; class Merostomata; order Xiphosura; family Limulidae; genus Limulus; species Limulus polyphemus. The sequence continues at coordinate 889,232 of NW_013665747.1, forward strand.
ACCGCATTCGAATTTCGCGTAAAGCTA